>NC_041359.1:23705112-23820112 GCF_900634415.1 Cottoperca gobio
GTCTTTACTCGATCTGTCTTCACGGAAGACAAACAGCCTGCAAGTCACACCTGAACTTATTATACCCACAAACGATGCACATTGCACACCTTCCTACACACTATCTCCCTCCTCACCTGTTCCCTCTTTCTCCACATATGTGGTTTTCAATCATTGAAGGTGGGGGGAGCTCTTTTTCTCACAGGCATTCAACTGTAATGCTCTGGGTTATTACACCAGCACTGAGATTAAACTGGGTTATATTGATCCCAGGCTCAATGGAGCTTGCGCCACGGACCAGCAGACACAGATCACCCAACAGTGTCGCCCCCGAAGAAAAGTATATGGGTGCTTCTTTGGACCTGACAAATGGAGATAAAACAGCTTAGAAAAAACTCTGTAATCTCCGAAAATCATCGGTGCAGATACTACACTCCTTTTGCATGAACATACATATCTTCCAGCACGGATTAAAATTTTACCTGAGACCCCTGAACTGTTAGATCAGAGGATGTCGCGGTGCAGACAACCTTGATGGGCACAATTGTGTTTCCAAGCTCAAATTCCTCCTACATGATTTGTCAGCCTCTTTTGTTGTCAGCCATCTATCTTTAAGAGTGTCAACATGACAGGGTCATGTGGAGCTTAAATTAAAGAACCTCACATAAATCAATTTGCCTGAATGCATCTCAGCAGAGGCCAATCACCTTCACTGACAACATACAGCATCACGTGGAAAAAAGAATGACTGCATAAAGCACCACCTACAGTATATTCTTCCTGAGGTGGAGAGAAACACAGAAATGAACTGATGAATTGCATCGACTTAAATCAACATAATTATGGCTGCAAATGAGCAATTTTCCTACATTTACAGCAGAGCAGTTGTGCAACTGAATACTTACTAATCCACAGATGAGTGTAGCTCTTACAAAACTTTAAATGGCTTCTCTTACAGATACAGTTGTTGTCTGAAGGGCTTTTCGAACAGCAGATAACACATAAAATAATGGAACCACATGCAGGGAGGGAGACTGTATTACTGCAGCAGCCGGTGCTTATTGAAAAGCCAGTACACATAAAAGGTTGTCATCAGTCCTCCTCCAGCGGTGGGCAGTTACCCACTCTGATATGTGAATAAATCGTGACTCATGTAGAGAGGAAAGTCAATGGCACTACACATACTGGCATGAACAATAGGACAAATTAGTAATTACCTTTGATTTATGAAATGAAAATTATTTTTAGAAGACGTTTGCCATCGGGAGAGTATATGCTTATTCTACTTGGCAATAAAACATCAAATGAAAATGCGGAGGAACAAACACCAATCAGAACAGAACACACGCAGAGAGGCAGTCGTGATGCTCTACACAACTATTGAAAAGCCAGTGCATAAAAAACACAACCAAGCGGTTTGACGTTCACCATCCTCCAGGGTCGTGCATTCTCTCACTCTGAAACGCAAGTGCATCCCTGACTCATGTAGAGAGTCTATTTATACTGAAGCTAACGCAGAGTTGGACATAATATTGTCTGGTTAACAGGAGAGCCTGGACCTGACTCGTGGAGAATAATGAAGTCCACTCGCATCTCCGATTTACTTGGATAAGAGGATTTGTCCTCTTCAGACAGGGCTTGTGCACAGCGCAGCTCACTAAAATGAATTGATTATGGTACTCTAGTGTGAGACAGCTTTCAAATGTGAACTGACTGCAGCGTCACTGAGATAAGGTTTAAGCTTCCTGTCAGAAACGGGAGACATACCCTCCTCATAATTCCACAAACACATTTCTTTTCTACCCCACCTGCAAGTTTACCTACCACAAACCAGTATACATACATACATACATACAGATTGGAAGATCGATGTCTCATGTCTGTCGGATAAATATGAACTACAGCCAGGGGATGGTTAGCGTATAGCTTAGCATAAAGACAGGGAAACAAGTTCAGCATGTGTAACGGTACGATCAAGACAGAAGGGAGGTGGGACTCAATTGCACGACACAGAGGCAGATAAATGTTGAATGGAAATAGTCTTTACTGAAAACTTTGCAGTTGCTATGGTACACGTATAGACAGTTGATCATACAAAGCATCAAGGGGTAATCCAGGAGCAGAGCCGGGTCACGGAAACAGGTTTGGTACACGAGCAGATACTCAGCGGGGAAGCCGGGGAAGCCGGGGAATCAAACGCTTGGGAAACAGGAAGACGGGACTAATGCTGGAACTCTTGACATCGAAGTACGAAGATGAACTGGCAACGCGAGACAAACAAAACAGACTCTATATACACACCAAGAAGTGAGAGAGAACGAGACACAGGGGAGGACACTAACGAACAGATTGGGAACACCTGGGGGTAGGAAGTAGAAACAACAGAGAACAGGTGATTAACAAAATAAAACAGGAAGTACAAACACAACACAAAACATCTAACGAACAGGCCGAGACCTAATAGCATGACTCTCGAGTTTCTGGCTATTTTTGGAGTTTTTATAAATCAAAATGATCATTTAATTGAGAAAATAATAGGCAGTTTTAATTGTTAGTTACAGTCCAAGTTTTAATGCTAGTGAGTCAATCTTTATGCTAAGCTAAGCTAACCATCTTCTGGCTGGAGATTTATATTTAATAGACAGATGCGAGACAGAGCTCTCTCAAGAAAGCAAATAACAGAATTTTATAAAATGTCAAACTGTTTCTTTAACTTCTCTTTGAAACGTTCCATATTAAAGCAGCAACATGTAAACTGTTACACCTGAGACAAGAGCTTTGACGGATGCAATAAAGTTTCAAATGTGTTACGGAAGAAATAATGATCTGATATGTCAAAATGATAAACTGTGAAAATTGTGTTCTCTAAATCAGATCGCAAACCTGTGTGAAAAACGACGGCCTCCCTGCCGGCCTCCGCGCCATCCTCCTGAGCGGCTCCACCTGCATCCAGCCCAGGCTCTCCGTTCGCCTCGCCGTCCTCCAGAGCGGTCTCCTGCCCCGCCTCCAGCGGGCCTTAGACCCCCTCCGGCGCCCCTCCACCCACCCTGTTGGATTTTTGGGATGTCTGGGATCCGTCCCTTGAAATGTTCCCTTCCCCTTGTGTCATGTCTGGTATTACTTCCTGCCCTTGTGTCTTTCTCCCCAGCTGTGTCTCGTTCCCTCATTTAGTGTCTGTGTATATATCCCTGTCTGTCTCAGTGTTCTTTGTCGGATTGTGATTCATGTTACGTGTTTGATACCTGCCCGTATCTGCCCGTATCTGCCCCGTATCTGCCCGTTCGTGTCCTGCTCGGCCTGTTCGTGTCCTGCTCGGCCTGTTCGTGTCCTGCTCGGCCTGTTCGTGTCCTGCTCGGCCTGTTCGTGTCCTGCTCAGCATGTTCGTGTCCTGCTCGTCCCTGATTGGTTTGTGTTTTGTTACTTTGTATTTCTGTATGTTTATTAGCTTTTGTTAATAAAGCTCTCTTTTTGGTTAAAATCATCATCCATTGTACTGCATTTGGGTCCTCACCTTAACCGAACCGTGACCGCAGCTTTTTACAGGCACATGATGTTGTCGTTTCCCTGCAAAATGTCTGTGCGGTGTGGAGCCAAGGTCTGAATAATGAATACAGATCTATTAGGCAGCCTTGATGCCGGTCTCCCGACAGGCAGAGCTTGTTCTCGATCTGCCCGCTCTGAAGAGTGTTCACTGATTTCAATGCTGGACTCTGCCCGACTACAGTCTCACAGAAAACATTGCTCAGCAAGTCGTTCCTGATGGGCAAATGATGATTGCTCTATTATATTGTGCTCACAAAATCAGACATTTAAGTCAGCTGGGACAAGTCCCCCTCAACACCATTATATAAGAAGAAACCCATAATGATAATTGCCTTTTGCCATTAGAGTTTCACAGTAACCTGAGGTGATGAATGAAATAAATTATCATTAAATTAAATACAAGTTTATGTCTATTATTCCTTATAACACGTGGGGGTGTCGTGATATACTGGTGTCGCCAATAACTGTGTAGTAAAAAATATTACTCATCTGATATCGTGTTGGCAGATGTTTGGCCTTGTGGATTTTTTGTTTATCAGCCTTTTGACCCATTAGTTTAATTGTTCTTTTGGTTCGATTTTGGTATTTATATCGTTATTTTGGCAACGATAATTGTGTAATGAGAATATGTTATTGTGAAAGCCCTAATAATACCTCAGAATGTTTTCTTTCTTCATATTATTAGTGCAGTTAAACTCTATACTCGGACCATTATCCTTCGCCAACTTCCTCCCGAATGACATAAAGCACGGCCTGTGCATTGAATGTCCCACAACGATTTCAGAAATTGAATTTTCTCAGGCCACAGGAATCTAATAACCTCCCAGCTAACGACAAATGAGTCAGAAGAGACGAATAAATTGCTTTCAATGGGCTTTAGGTGTTCTAAAAAGTCAATATCCATTATACGTTTGGGCTCAGAGCAATAGGACTTCATACTATATGAACCTGATTCATCGTTCTCTTGCAGTCTCCACAAAAGCTGAACAATAGCTTCAACAGAGGTATTTTCATTGTGGGGATATTGAATTGTATTATATTGTGTTCACATTATTTTGTCCATATTCTATGAGTTCAGTTCCGATCTTTATCGTTCCACAAGAAGACATTATTTCTGCAGCAAGTCAGCGTAGAAAACACACACATATAAACACCAATAATAAACTTAATAAGATTCAAGACATTTAAAATGCTTTGCAATAAAAGGTTGATGTGATAAAACTGCAACAATAACAGTAAGAGATGCAATAAAGTGCTTAGATGTGCAGGAAAATATGGACTAACTTCGTTGTAGGAAAGCTGCACCAATAAAATGTATGTACTGTCACATATCTTACTGTTTTAAATCGAGTGAACTTCCAGGTACTTCCTGATCCTACAGACAGTCGACCATTTTTGTAAATAAATGACCCATCGTCAACAATTACTAAGGTTTTTACCCTGAATTTGCACCTGTAACAGTATCGTAAAATCACTTTGCGGAGAAGATTGCATGATAGATATATCTGAATACGCTCCTTGATGACGCTCCCCAAATGTTTGACATTAATTGCTGCAGCTCTACAAGTAATAATAATAATTAGAATCATAATATAGGTTTACTTTGCACATATTGTAGCTGCTTTCTCTTGATATTCTGTCCCATCGGATGCTTCTGTGAATATATAGCTTTTCATTCCTGGAGAGCAGTGATTGCTTGAAGTTGTTAAAGCCCAGCAGAATTGTAAAACAGATGGCTCGGGAGGAGGTCAAGGTTACGAGGTCAGAGAGTGGGAGGAAGGAGAAAATATATGTACGCACCTTTACATGGCGCTCGCTTTCAGAACATCCCATAGAGGTTTGCAATGTACTCGCTCAAAAAACACGGTGTGATCAAAAAAGCGTAGGTGAATTAATATAATTTCTGAAGATGTTCAGAAAGTCCTGGAGGAGAAAGACGAGGCTGAGACGATCTGCGGCCGCTGGAAGATATTTTGTGATATCTGAATTTGTATGGATTTTGCTGCGAATGGCCGTGACGGTGGCGAACCTCAAACAAAAACAACAAAGACAGACCCAAAAATAAGAGGACAAAGGCACAGATGAGATGAGATATGAAAAGAAAATGGCAAAAAAAGAAAAAAAGAAATAGCAAACCATGAAGATAAAAAGAAGAAGAACTATGGACAAAGTGTGGTGTCGGAAATCCTACACAGACACAAAAACACAAATGTTCTCAGAGTCATTAAATTCTAGAAATGTCTGCAGCTACTCATACGGATCTCTTGTTTCCTTCACACGCAGCAGTGCATTAAATGGGACAGGCTGGATGCTGCCTAAAGCAGGCAATCAATACACCGAAGAGCAAGACAATACCCTTCCTAAAACTGGTCAGGGATTTTACAAAGTTGGCCTCCAGGCTTTTAGCAGCTGAAGCGGGACAACAAACAGTGAGGTCGGGGGGGCTGAGGTAATACGCTATTCATTAAAATGCATCAAAATGATGCTGTTACACAAGAGAATCTCAGCTGCTGCAGGCTGTTTGGCATGTATTATAGAAGAGACAGTCAAAAGAGGATTTTCCTCTCAACTCTTTCTGGCTTTAACTCATCTTTGAAAAAATAGATAGCAGTGACTGATGTGACTGTACAGGAGCAACACTACAGGTCCAAGGTATTGCTGTGAAAGAAAGACTTTGTCTGAGGTGCAACATGTTGTACGAGTTGTAGGAGTGATACAGAGATGTGGAGGCAAGAAACAAGAACTGATAAAACACTGACAGTCTCCTCTCATGGAGCGTTTCAGCCAAGGTATAGTTTAGTTGCAGCGTTTTCATGCGTATATCCTTCAGGATGGTAAGGTCAGCCTGCCTGTCTGTCCAACATTGGCCCACAGCCTAATATTTCAACAAAAACTGGACATATTGCTGGGAGATTTCCCATGGATATACATCAAGAGGATGATTGCTAGTGATTTTGGTGACCCACTTGCCTTTGGTCCAGCTCCACCATAAGGTGGTCACAAATTTAAACTGACATGTATGCAAGTTCACTGAAATAGCGATGCAACAATCCAACGTCTTCTCCTTCCTGATAACGATTACGATACCTGAACTCAGTGTATCTGCCGATAGAGATTATAGATCTGATATCAGTGCTATCTTTCCCCCAAATTTAAAATCTATAAACCTCACTGTGTGGAACGCACTGGGATCATTTGTATGTAAAGTAAGAAGGAATACTGTCACGTTTAAGACAGAATTGGGTCTTAATGAATGTAACTATGAGCAGAAACATTTAGTTATATAATGCAATTCCCAAAGACACTGTATTCAAAGTGCCAACAGACAAGTTTGCTTGAACTTATCACTATGAAATAAATGTGGATCGCCCAATGTAATGGCTATAGAATAATGACATCATGGGTGTTTAGATTCCCTATAAGCCTCGCTTTCACTATGCAGTTCTGTCTTCCTCCAGGTCGCGATCTCCTGGAGAATTAAGGGTACTGTCTGTACCAAACTTCATGACAATCCACCCAATTATGTGAATTATCTGGGGATCATGAGTGTGTGAACAAAGTTTCATGACAAACCATCCACTAGTTGTTGAGATATCCAAGTCAGGATCAACATTGATAAAAACATCAGACCAGCACCTTGACCAAAGGCTTTATTTTTACCCTAAAATTCACATTTCTTACTTTTTATGTAACTCTCTCAAGGCTCATTCAAACATTTAAAAAAAAAAATCTTATGTCAAAATCAAACTTTATGCTTTGGTGCATCGGACACAGCGCTTTTATCCATTACCCATGTGGGATCCATAATTTCACCGAATTAATTCATGCGGCTTCACACAGCCGTAGACATCAAATCCTTCTCATCAGCAGCGCCGGAGGCAACATTTTTCAGCCAAACATGAATCGCTGATGGACACAGACTGGCACGAAAGATGGATGAGGCTTTAGAAGGGGATGGTGTATGGAAAGCAGGCGGGTTACATCCAGCAGTATTGCATGGAGGAACAGTGTGTGTGTAAAAATACCAACATTTTCAGTTTTGGGTGGTTCTTTCTCTAAATCAGAAGAAACTCTCAGCTGTTTTACTACATAGGTGTGTATTGTGAATATTGTGAAAATGAGCAGATGTCTTTTGTTTCAGGAGATCAGCCGAGTACTGTAAGCTACTGAGATGTCCAACCCGGGAGTGACCTGGTTCATGCGCTTCGTTCATTGCTAGTCTATCGTAGGCTACCATTTGCTGTGTGTTGCGTCGTTGACAGAATCCCTTCGGTTGTAGAATAACAATCCTTTTATTACTTTGCCGTACACAAATGGCAAAAAAAGTCAATTTACGAGTTTCCACATTAACGATACACACAAGTATATGATGAACAAACTGTTAGCTGAACTCAGGATATAATCAGAGCGACACCCAATATACACACAGAGAATAACAAATACATTCCTGGTTATTCCAACACCATAGTTGGCTCTTTCATTTTCGAAATTATTCCAAACATTATTTTTGCTGGCAATGCATTAACAGAAGCCAGTGTGTTCATATGTAGGAGGAACGTGTATGTTTTTTTCCCCCAGGCTCTTAAAACGCTGCATAGTAAGCTGCAACATTAGTTGGTGTGTGTGGATGGAGGAGTAGTAGGGAGCGCATTGGACGGTGGGGAATGGTCACGTGACAGTGTCAGCATGTTCGATTTTAAAGAAAGGAAAAGAGAGACTTGAGCATCAGATGCTGATACGTGCCGAGGATCTGGCTGAACTCACCTCTCCACTCTGCTGCCTCCAGCAGGGACAGCAGCTCAAATCCGATTTTTAAAAACAAAACAACAAAAAATACCGCTATTCCACCTATGCGACAATAATTACTCCCTCCCTTCAGCTTCTGCAAAATTAAAACCACCTTTTGTGGCTCTCATCATCTATAACAGCAGTGAGGAAGCGCGTCCAGGAGGAGCACCTCTCACAATTCTCCCCCCAAAAAACAAAAAAGGTAAGAGAAAATAACTTTCTAAAGCAAACATTTCTGCATAATTGTCATTTCCCCCTGAGAGTTATCTCGCGTGGTCCGAACCCAATTAACAACCGGAATTACACATTGTTAATTTATCTTCATTATATCATGAATCTCATGCCCGCTGTGGCTGAACATGTGCACCTGACAAAGGAGGAGGCAGTTAGATATGAGAGCACTGCGTCAACAGTGCAATTCCTTCAACAATAATGTAACCTGCAAGGTATTTTATGCATGATTTTCGGCTACAGCAACCTAATTTTAATATTTGATGTGTAATTAATTCAGCCTTTGCCAGTAAATGCAAAATCCCCATTACCAATGATCAATCCAACAGTTTACTAAATATAGGAACATGGATTTAATTTAAATGATTTAACATGCAGAAATAATCCGGATTAAACCTGCAATTAGTCTTTGTTTTTTTCATTTGCTGTATTTTACTGCAGTACACTAGATATGTTTTTCTATCGCAGCAGTGAGTTTGAAACTCAGGACAATGCAGGACATTGCAGAGGAGCTTATAGGACAAACATTACAGATCCTTTTTTTTTATTGTCTTTTTTCCCATGTGTCAGATATCACTGTACATCCCATTAAAGGGGCAGTCTGCTGGTTGCAGCATGTTTAGTTTTGCCTCTGGTTTGAATCCTGAATCTGAGCAATGAAATGTGTCATTATGCTGTAGGGTCTCTGAGCAAGGCATTCAACAGCTGGTGGGAAGCTGGGGAAGCTCTTGGCGGCTCCTGTGTGAATATGTTTAAGTGAGTGACTGTCACAGGTGTGATTTATTTATTCATGAATATTAGACTATCCTGACATAGAGATGTCAGCCTCCTCATGTGTCATCCCTTCATCTCTACAGCACTTAGCAGCAGGCGGCGACAGTTATGTCGGTTGTTTTCTGGGCGGTTTTTCTGAAATGTGGAAAAGTAGAAGAGTGTCTGTCTGCATCCTAATGATGACCTGCACAACCTCTGGTCCTGGGTGACCTGGGAGCCCAGCAGGGTGCAGAAAACATACACCTTACTGCACACTGGGAGGTCTGGTCCATCACCTCGATGAATGTCAAACATGCTCTCTTCTTCTTCTTCTTCTTCTTCTTGTGTGAATGAGAGGCAGATTGCACAGCACCATATATGTGCAGCCACTTACCACTAGGCTATTTCCCTAATTGTAGGGTCTGATCTATAAACGTTTTTACTTTTTTATATGCTGACGAAGAGTCGGATGAATAGGTGATGACACATTTGTCATCATCTATTCAGCCGTAGACTTTTCATAGATGGAGATTGACGCAAATGGTGCAGTTTATAACTCGTTAACACTCTTAAACTGTTCTCTAATCTGCTTTAGTCTATCATCTGTTTATGTTTCCCTGGCCAATGAAACCTTTCCCATCTAGAGCAGGATTGTTTTGTGCGTATCTTTTGCCACATTGAGACATCTTTTTGTATGACAGTATGCTCAAAGTGTTTCTAAATTCCACATTTGAATGTTAAATTACAAGATCAGATACTGAAGACAATGTGGTTTTTTTTTGGCTCAAAGGCTTTCTCCCTCTGATGGGGATTTAAAAGACATTAACTTTGGAAAATGGATTTATGAGATAATAAGAGAATCGCTTGTTGATTCATGCTACATGTTTGGAATATACAGTTCCTCTTTAAAGAAGACACTTAAAGTAACCACACATGGGGACGTTACCGCCTGAAAGTAACAACCTGATGGTCAAGAGGACGTGTTTTCACACGGGCAACAATGCATCCAGCTGAGATTAGAGGGACGATGTTGTAAATCAAAAATGTACAAAAACGACAAAGCATTAAAAAGATTTAAATTGTGCAGCTCAGCAAATGTCATCTATACCCAGTTAGTAAATTCATGAATGAAACAACCAACTCTGCATTCAGATGAACGCTGAAGCGAATCATTAATTCTCACTCTCATTATGTTGCACTTGCTGAGTAAGCGAAACACAACAAGAAGCACACATTCAGAGCCAACACTTCCCCCCTGTGAAAGCAAATGGATTCATTTAATCAAAATCAAACCTTTTTTCTGCTCGAATGAAAGCTTAAATGCTCCCTGCTCTCTGTGGCCTCTCTCTTGTTCTGCACGTTGCAGCAGATGCGGTGTTGCCCCCTCTATTGACACGACTTTAATTTACGTGGCTCTGGTAATGTGTTCCTTAGTAATCCTTACAGCTCTCAGTTTACCCTTCCTCCTCTTCAGGCTTTATTTAACTTTCCCCTCGTGGACTCTTTATACACCTCTACACTGTCCCGTAAACACAACAATATCCTAAGAAAATATCCTTTCAATGACTCACGGCCATAAACGGCTTACACTTGTTCCTTTTATTGTCTGTATGAGAAATACCAGTAACTCTTAGAGACTGTAATACATGACATTGAATCATAATAGGACACTTTGATGCTGCAAGACGGTTAATATACCAACAAAAAAAGTACTGTAGCTATAAAATACAAATATAGTGTTACATAAACATGTGCTCTTCTGTATGAGTTGGAACATTACACAGATTGGCCGGTTAAGGACGCAGAAGTCATAACTGATGCACCACCGGTCTGATTGTGACGAGTCGGGGCAGAAGGGTGCCTGTTGCTTGAGGGGTTCCTGCATTATTATTAAGGGATACCACATTTCTTTGTTGCCTTTGTGTCTTTTTATTGTATATTCTTCATGATGGCACAGTAAACCTACAACAGGAGTTGAACATATGCTAGACTCTCTCGGGGAATTTGCACTTCTTCCACTTCCATTTGTTTTCATTCAACAACAATAACTTCGTATGTATGTTTGTGGATTTATCTGAAAGAGTTGTCAATATTGCTCATGGATGTTTGATATAAAGGTAGTGACACGTGATTGACACGTTCTTCCTTATTATAAAGGAACACAAAGCAGAAGGGATGAAGCAGAGAAAGAATCCTTTATTTGCCCTTTCCCCCCCCCCCCTAAACTGTGTTGTAGTATTCTGCATGTATAGGCAGCAATAAACAGATTATTACATCGCACTCTGTCTGTCAGTTGACTCATGCTGCATTGAATCAAACAAACTCACAGTTTGCCTCATTCTGTCGGCTTACATTGACTTTCACAAAAGATGAAAACTTGAAAGCGATTTCTGTGTTTGTTAAGCCTTCGGTATAAGCCAAACATGAGACGAGCGAGAGGAAGGAGAACCTGTAGTTCTCATCGTAAAGCTCCTGTAAATGCAAATGTTGGTTTTCGTGTCAGTGCAGTGGTGCAATGTGTTTACTCCAGCGCTGTACTTTGACTTGCTCTACTCTAAGATTGCACTTCCACTACAATTATTATTACAAATGTAAGATTTGTTGCATACAAAACGTATGAAGATCTTATAAAATATGTATTTATTAATTCAATTAAACTGCCCAACACTATTTACAAGTACAGCTGAGACAATTAGTTGACTAGTCGAGTTTGATATGAAGTATTTCATAATGCATTATGCATTATTATGATAATATTTCATGGTTTCCTGCTTTTCCTTTTTCATTTATTTGTTAATAATTTTGAGGTTTGGGCAATTTAGCAGTGACAGGGAGATTTTTTCCACATTTTTACTGTTAATACTTTAAGTACATGTTCCTGACTATAACTTCATACTTTTACTTACATAACATTTTCAATGCTGGACTGACGGAGTAATTTTGTAGTGTGGTATGAGTTGTGAAGTGAAGGGTGTAAAATGTCCTCCACCGCTGCAGCGACCATGAACTTGTGTTGATCTAAGTCTATTTACGTCCAGCTAAAGCCATCATTTCTGTGTTTGCCTTTGCCTGAAGATAAAAATAATAGTTGAAAATAGCGAGACAAATGACTGTTTACCTTACAGTAATGATAACTCATTGATTCCCGCTGCTGTACTGAAGGAGGATCGATGTCACTGTTGCACTGCGGGATATCTGCTGCCTCGCAGCGCTCTGCTACACATGTCAACAGGCCAACGTATAGCTTTCCTGCTACATGTATGTTTTAATGTACAGCAAAATGGTCTGTCTTCTACCTCCAGAATCTTGCCTCTGTGGAAGGAGACCAACCATATCGAGTGTTGTTAGCTAAACATATGTAGGCTAAGTTAGCATGGCTACAAAACAACACCCCTGCATTAAGCTAACCGTGCAAGAATGTTAGCTTAAGGTGAACTTATAGATAATGTCAGCTCACCTTAGTGCTAACTGCTAGGTTAGCTCCTATAGGTTGTACATCTGGTTTGAAATGACTGAATCTTTTGTGCAACAGCAATGCCAGCAACATGATTTGATGCTAATCAGCTTTGGCAAGGGTAAGCAGGGACATTAAGTCCTTTTAAGATGTCAAACTTGAGCAATGCAAGACTTTGATAAGCATTGTAAGTCCTGAAATGGTATTGTTTTTTTTAGATATTGTCTACATGAAGACTGGATTTTGGGCTGTGGGGAGGCTGAATGTGCAAAGGCATAAGAGAGAAGCTTGGCAATAAGGGAAAACACCGCCACTAACAAAGATACATTGAGTATTAAGGGAGTTTGTTTGTCTGACACCTTTAGTCTACTACATTGAGGGAAGTTTTTTTCTCTGGTACATTTTCTAATTAGTTTTATGTTAAGAGAGAGAGAGAGACAGAGCTGCACAGCACGGCTAATATAATGAAGTCACACTTAGACACCTAATAATGTTCAATTACGTGTAGGTGCCTGTAATTATGGAGACAAATGGACAACAGTTTTTACATGGACAACTTGAAATGCTGCGTCCACTTTCCCCATCTACTTCCTGATACTCTTCACTTTCCTATATATTTATATTAAACAGAAATCATTAGTTTTAAACCTGCAGTCTTTAGACAAAGGCTCCTGCAGAGCCAATAACTTTATTTGTTTCCATTTTCACACAAACCTGTTTTTCTTATCTTATTTAGGGTTACGGTACATTTATTTGTCTCATGGGAAATAATAAGAAAAAAGATTAGAGTAAAGCACAAAGCTCTGCCTTTCATCATGCGATGAGTTTTATTGATTCTTTAACAAAAGCCCCTTGTTTTGCATTTACAAAATGCATTTATCTTGCTCTTATTTTTTATCACTGCTTACTTAATCATTTTTATTTAATCTTTTTGTTGTTGCATGATACAAAGAATGCCGTTATGATATGCAGTGCAGATAAATCAACGAGAAAAGAGACATCTTCATACAGCCAGAAGAGTTCGTTCTACAGTTTTATGTCCTAAAAATAACAAGCGTTATCATAAAATGGATGAAAACGTTATCTTAAACAACAAACAATACCGCAGACATTAAACAACGTATTTGTTGCAGAATTGTCTTTTTATAATTTAGTATTTTTATGTGTTTTGTGTTGAACCGCTCCGTCAGTGAAACACTCCTCGCAGTCTGTTGGTGTTCTTATAAATGTGAGAAAAGAGTCCATTATGGCCGATATAAACAGGAGACTTGTTTGGTATTCTGTGGTGCTGCCAGAGATCCCATTTCATGTAACGGCTTTATTGCCAGAGAAGCACTAGACCAGCTTGATCATTTTCCTCTTCCAATCTTAGTAAAGCTGCTTTCATCTGCATATGTAATGAACGACGAGCAGCCAACTTTGCACTCTCCCAAAGACGGGTCAGAGAGTTTTCACAAAGATTTGTTTTTCATTGTGCCACCTATTTTGTTCTTTGATAGCTTTTGCCACTTTGGTTCACAGTAACATGGAATCCATTATCCTTCAGGTATCGGCGCCCTGGCGGAGCACATTATCAAAAATCCCTCCTCTTTCATTACATCCTTGTTTGCCGGGCAAAGCGAGCACATTATCACATTTTTCTGTGAGTTCAACACATCCCTACGTCTTCACATCCTCATCTGGAAAATGATACGAGGCTTCAGTTGAGTCATCTGCTGCGCTGTCCTCCTGAAGAGAAGCCCTGATGCTCAGAGAGCGTGAGAGAGAGGGAGAGAGCCAGGTTTCAATTTATGTGCGACAGTTTGTGGAGAGGTTTAGAGGGCATCTGTGAAACACGAGCGGCAGCAATTCATTATATTAAGAGCTGAGACCTGAACCTGTGAGTGGGAACAACGTTAATCTGCAGATTGTGATTGTACAGTCTGAGCCGTTGACTCCATGGGAAGCTTTCTGTCTTTTCTCAACACTGTTGCTTGTTTGTTCAGCAGTAGTTTTAATATAGATAAGAATACAAGGGAAATAAAGAAAAATTATACCTGAAAACATTCCAGTTTACAGTCCAATGCTGATATCTTGCAGTGCTTATAATAATAATAATAATAATAATAATAATAATAATATTAATAATAATAATATTAATAATATTAATAATAATATTAATAATAATAATAATATTAATATTAATATTAATATTATTATTATTATTATTATTATTATTATTAATAATAATAATATAGGCAAAATACTCATCATATCAAATCTTTTTCTCATCAATATTGCAAATAGATTCTATAAAGTGATTTTTTTAAATATTATTTTCTATATAATAAACAAGAAGCCTGTGACAACATAAAGATATAATATGTAACAATTTCCGCATTAAAATGTCTAAAAACGACTCGAGCTGTGTTATAAATGTTGTTGAGTTGTGTACTTTACAATGCATTGACCGCAATGGTGGTGAACTCCCATGATCCTTTGCTACTTCACACTGTTCTATTTATTAATAACAATTGCTACCTGGACAGTTATGGTAATAAAGACAATATGATTGACTGACGATATGTAATGCTACTACACTGCACTGTAGCTGCTGAAGCTAATGCTAGCCTCACACACTGACACGTTGCCCTCGGTGCAATACATCCACACTAATCTATCATATTCTTGTCTTATGCTTGTCAATCTTTATTGAAATTGCGATAGGTGTTCATTCCTCATGGTCGTTTTTGTCTGTAGGTTTGTTGTGCTGTTGAAATGTTTCGGATTAAATTGGAGTCGTACTCGCAGGGTTGGTGCAGCGTACACTTTTGCATATACAGTAAAGATATGTCTGTCTCGCAGCCTTTTTACCTTTTCACAGATTCTCCTCTGAAATACGTTCTCAGACTCGTAAATTATTTTTCAGTCAGGTGCAAAATTGCACAGTCCACAGATTTGTGAGCTTCAAGTAAGAGTATCCTTGGTTTAAACTCCAGAGTGTTGTTACATTAAAAAACTGCCTGTTCTTCAGGAACACTGGTGCTGCTAGAGAAAATAAAATGACTAATGTGTTTGAAATTATAATAATGACTCCTCATTTAACTCTCATACAGATCCCTGAGTAATAATGTTTATCACAATGTAGAATGTGCACAGCGATTGGCAAATCTAAATTGGTCATGAAACATAGAGTCAGAGTGGGAGTCTTTTTAAATAACACAAACATTAGCAGCCTGGGATTTTGTGCTGGGGCGGAGGATGACGCATCTTATGGTCTATATCTGTAAAGATTGTCAAATGATGTTGCTTGATAAAAATGTACCATATGACATTCTCCTTCAAAACTGTGTGTGTGTGTGTGTGTGTGTGTGTGTGTGTGTGTGTGTGTGTGTGTGTGTGTGTGTGTGTGTGTGTGTAGAGGAGCATTTATGAGGTTTCTACAGTATACAGAACTGGTAATGAAGCCAGCAAAAGTACTCTATTGTAAAGAGTAACTTAATACTAGTCTGCAGGCCTAATCACTCTGCGATAGCTAGTGACGTAGAAGATCTTTGAGATAATTACTTTAACTTTCTCTCTTAAATCTTTGGCCACTTGGCAACAAGCTGTAAACACAACATTGACCTAAAAATGCGTTAAAAAGTTGTTTGCAAACAGTTATAATCCAGCAGAGAAACTTTAGCATTCTTTTAAAGTCATGTTTCGCGCCACCTGGCTAATGTAAGTCCAACATTTACTCCCCTCTTTAGCTACAGTCTGGTCTCCTGAGGTCACCTGTCGCTTACTGTCTTCTTCTGCTGTTTGGTGCTGAGCAGTTCGAGTACAGAGACGCTGACGAGAGTGTTGAGACGTACAACTGAAGCAATTAGCTGAAAGACTCTTGATTTATTACTCGACTGATCCGCTCCTTCATGCTGAGAGCTTGTACAGTATTCATTGATCGGGCAGCATCTCTAAAGTGAAATCCTTTTGAGGCTTCTCTGGACATTACCTGCTATGCAAACAAAGAAAAGTCTCTTGTGCTGTGTTTCTGTTAGGGGGGGGGGGGGGGGGGGGGGGGGAACGGTGATGGACAACTCTGGAATTGTTGAAAGGTCAGGAGGCAGATACGAGTCATCATGAGCTCTGGGCCTGATGGGCAATGCTGGCTGCCCAATCCTGACCATTACTCATGCAGCATGAGGACCTTGGATCTGTCACCTCTGTAATTCAGTAGAGTAAAGACAGCCACCTCCAACATACACACACACATGCCAAGAGAAAGACAAAAAGATATCAAGTCCTTGAAGTGCTTACCTGCTGGCCACCGTCAGTATTCATTATTTATATAATTATACATGTATTTTGTTGCCAGCAGCAGCCCGACTAACTGTAACCCTCCCTGAACTGATGCTATCATGAAGCCAGCCTTCTGAACATGCACATTCTGCTGCTGTTTTAGATGTGAAAGTACAAAGTATAGAAAGTACTTAGCAAGCTAAAATACAAGCTGTAGAACGGGCCACTTACAAAGGTTGCAATCAACAGCTCATGCATTTTACATGTGCCTGGAGGAAGCGTTTTGAAACAGAATCATATGGACAGGGAAACAAGAAATGGCAGAATTCTCCTGGCTGTTGATGACCAATGACATTTGTAGCATCGCCATCTTTTCTCAAGAGAATGATGTGTTCACAGGCGACACAAGAGGCGCTTTTGTCTTTTGCCGCTGCGCCATATTTCTTCTCTGTTTTCCAATCCATACTACAAGTTGTTGTTTTTAATCGTCTTATTTAAAGAGCGTCAGAAGAAACTATAACATTTTAATGATGTAAGCTTCAGGTGGCAACAACGCCACAGATCAAAGACCACGTGTGAGTGAGTGAGTGAGTGAGTGAGTGAGTGAGTGAGTGAGTGAGGTGTTTGTTTTCTCTGTCACCTGGTAAAGAACGAGACGAGATGTGTCGGGATCTGTCGGATTCAGTTCAGCAGGTGATCGATTGGTTGATTGTAACATTGCAGTAATCGCAGCAGCACGTCAAAATGTCAGGAAAAGTTTGTTGGGAAAAGTATAAACAAAGAAATCAATCAGAATTAGGTGCTAATGTGTGAAACAGCAGGCTGAAGCCTCAATGTATTGATTGCAATGAAAGTTCTCTTTCAACTCTTGCATCCCTGACACGGAGGGAATAACTGTGAAATGATCTCACCAGGGTTTTTTTTTAAGAAGATCTCAATCCTCTGAATCGGAGGCAAAATGACTCAAGACAGATTTTATGGAGGGGTTGCATCAGCTGGTGGAAGCTCTGCCTGTGCAGTAGATTAATGGACAGTACTGGAGAGAAGCCCGTGGTGTAAATCTAAGCCCTCTTTATACGTAAACCTCTGCCTGTCAGATGTAATAAAAAGACAGAATGGATACTACATCCAGGGCCAGGCGGTCTAGTGATGCGGCGCCGTGATGACGTAACGAGAGATGTGAAATGTGAGGTCGGGGGAGCCTGAGAACCTCGGTGCATAGCTTACACGCCTGCAGGAGACGTGAGTCAGACCTCGTGACGATGATGACCTGTTTTCCTTCATATCGCTGCATCCCCCCCCCAAAAAACATCTTCTCAATTTCTCTCCCGTTACTATGTCTCTGCCACGGAAAGTTTAGATTTTAGAATCTAATTACTCTTGACACCATAACTCACTGAGGTTATATGAAGTTAAGTTAGTTAGTTTTATCAAAAGATAAGTGAATAATAGACGATGAATAGCAGCTTTTATCTCCTAAAGATGATGTTCCCATACAACAAAACTGCAGTGTCTCTCTCGTATCAGGTATCACATGTGTTTCTCATCCAAGTCAACAAAAGGAAGTTTGCACATGTTGAAAACAATATTTAGACAATATGTTTCCCTTTAATGGGAACGTCATTTTGTTGTGGATAGACGTATGCTTTACCTTTTTTATGAGAGACTTACAGATATGTGTTAATAGTTATTTCTCACTTATACATTCGAGATACATCTGTGCAGCTCTCGTGGGAAATCTAGTTTATCAAGACCGGCAGCAAGGGTGCACTCACAAGCTAGGATTGCGGGATATCTTATTAGCATTCAGTTTACACAAGCCCCGCAGGGGGGGTTTTGAAATTTTCCTAAGTGCTATTTACATATCTTTCTCTTGTGTAGCACTTTTATAAATCACAACGTATGAAAAGAAATGTGTTTTTGTGTCGATGAAAACAATTATACCTCATCTAAAACAGGTGCTATCCTGCAGAAGATAAACTGATTTACTATAAACTCACCATATTGTCATTTGATGTAATCACCCCTTACATACGCAACCACAGTGATGGTTACCCTAATGGAGTGGAGACTGTAATTGTCCACAGTCCAATAGATGTAATCAAAACTCACAACATGTTTTTATGTTAAGGACATGTTCTGCTGTACGCAGTAGGACAGGATGCTGCGTCACAAATAGATATATTTCAAATACACAAGAACAAACTCGCAACATCCTGTCAAATTCACTCAAAAACCTCAGGATTCAACAGGCTTCCCCACAGATTCCAGCCAAAAACTGCTACACACACACACACACACACACACACACACACACACACACACACACACACACACACACACACACACACACGCGCACACACACACACATGCCAACACGCTCAGCCAGCCGCCGCTGAATCTGGACATCGTTCACACCAGCAGCAACAAATCTAAATAATCAATAACTCAAATAAAGATACATAAAAATGTATTACATTTACCAAAGCTGCTCATCATTTCAAGACAAAGTCCATCCTCTTCCCAAAAAAAAACCAGCTAAATGACACATAAATAATGCTTTGCCAGTAAATCCGCCACCAAATCCGGTTCTTCTCCTCAGATCTAAGAAAAAGTCTAAACTAAAAGCACTCTAAAAATCTAAACGTCACAAAAGAAACTTTATTTCTTGGATTAATGCCACGTTGCGTGCTAGCTGTTTGTACGCTTTTGGATCTGCTCGGATCATGAGAAATGCTGACGTTTGGCGGCTCCAGGCTTGTTAATGAATGCGCCCATCCAAGGAAAACTCGAAATCTCATTGGTTGAAGAATAAAACAATCAACTGCATGGTCCCCATTCTGTCAACAGCAGAGAGGGGGACTCTGATTGGATAAAAGCTCCAATTTATATGAGCGAGAGGGAGGGAGAGGGCAGCAATGAAATGACGTTAACTGAGCCTGACGGGAACAAACGTTGTGAATTACTTAAAGCATTAATGGAAATATATATAAGATGACGGCCTTACTGACCCTCGATGACTCGTCTCTGCTGAAACGCCACTGCCACTGTCGATATCCTACTCAGAGCATGCTGCTGTGAAATGTCAGAGAGATGAGCAACATTGCCTTGCTGCTCCCCAGAGAGCAAAGAGAGGAGGGAAACACAATTACAGTAATGAGGAGTCTGCACTGCGGCCTCACCGCAGCAGGTAGACATCTGTGATTGCAAAGGAGAGCATTTACATCATGAAGGTGAGAGACATATTCATATTCTCCAGTGTCCTGATGGTCTGTCATCACTGTTGGCTGCAGCTCTCCAGGCTCGTGTTGACTGTGATGGATTCCTGCCGCCAGCGAGTCATGTGACTAAAACATGACATACACAAATATATGAATCACATTGATGGAAAAATGTTCGTTCAGTCGAGAGTTATTGCCTCATTGGATTCTGATGCGGTGTCACAACGGCGAGAGTTATTCCACAGACCTCACAGCTCTTCGGTGCAGATGCAGCACTCACAAATCAAGAAGAACGAAACGAAGGACCTTGTGGTTTAGTTTGAATCGATTTCAAATGCAAACCATGTCGTCGAATCCTAAACTATGTTGTAGAACTGGCGTCTGCTTCCTCACCCTTGGTGAGAAGCGAACGCACGAGGATGTTGAATCCAAAATGCTTCCTTTACTTAACCTTTTGAGATGCTTTGGTGTCATGATAATCTGCTCAGCACAGCTCACTAGTTTTTGCATTTTGGATTAGCAAAGAGAACAACAATACAGTCTGATTAATGAGGGCAATTTAAGATCCCCCCCCCCCCACCCCCCCTCTCTACTGGAGTGTAAGGCTTGGAGTGTTATACACAGTTTGAATACATCGTTACAGATTGAATTATTCCCTTCCACAAACTCACCTTTAAAGTCAAAGTTTATTATTGCAATTATTCTGCCTCGCTATTTTGTATAAATAGGTAGGGGGGGGGGGGGGGTTGCTGCCGCCGGGCAGCGGAGCAACAACAACAACAGAGCAGGAAGTCAGAAAGCCAAATCGACTGATCACACGACCGCTCGTGTTTCGCTCGATGTCATTTTGAACAAAGGAGATTTAGAGAATATAACCCTTTTCATTCAATACCTAAATAGAATCAATTCTCTATTAAATTTCCGACTTCCTTTGAATCACTGCTCCACAAAACATACCCCTCAGGTCTCGTGTTCTGTGAATACTTTGTTTACTTCACCATGTTCCATGTTTTCATTTTCTATCTTCTGGCGACTCATTGTTTCTCCCTCTCATCCTCCAAATGTTTCCATCTCTCAGGGACATCTGCCGTTTCCAGCCACAGCCTCAACATGTTTTTATTTCCTTTATGGTTACATTTGTCAACCCTCAGGGGACGTTAAACAAGGCACACAACCTTCATTGAAAACATTATTTGATGGGCTTTTCATTTCATTTTAAAGTGTCTAAACTGGAGCCTTTTATTCAGTAATCCAGCATTTATTCACAAGCTAATGTTTCACATGTGTCAAAGACACACACATTGTGTTGGTGTGTTTGGGCTGCTCTCCTGATCCTCATCCTACGTCCTGCTTCGATCTGTGTTTCTGACAGTGACGTGAGCAGCTTTCTGCCGAGCCGGACTGTGAGCACTGCTTGATAGGAGCTTTGTGTTTTAGTGTAGGTGGTGGTGTTGTTGTGGAGAAGTTTAAAAGCTGGGTTTTTATTTGTGTCTTATCTTTTTTTATAACAAAAAATAAAAATGAATGATTAAAAACTAGCGAGTCAACGCGGCCAAACATCAAGACACAGCAACTAGTCCGTATAGACGCTGCTGAACCTGGTTCCACTGTGTGGCTCCGGTTCTGGCACAAAATCGACTCCGTGCCGTGAAGCCTGACAAACTTCTCCCGGGAGATGAACGACCTGGCGCCGAAGTAACATAGTGCAGGGACTGACAGAGACGCCATTCTCACACGTCAGTGAAGCAGCAAAATGATTTTGTTATTTTAATGTAAAATAGTGACATAATGTTGTTACATGATGTATCAGACACTGTGTTGAGTTAAAAGTGTCATTCTGCTCTGAGATGCCTGCATCTCTTAAACGCTAAATGGACTGCTTTTATAAAACTCTTTTCCAATCTGTACGATCACTCAAAGCGCTTTACAACACATGTCAGCGTTCACCCATTCACACACATTCATGCAGAATGTTCAGTACCTTGCCCGAGGACACTTCGACATGCTGACTGCAGGGGCCGGGGATCGAACCGATGACCTTCCGACCGGTGGACAACTCTACCGGCCACCCTCAAAAAACAAACAAGACAACTTCCCCTGTGACCATGTGTGTTTCATTCATTGTGATTCTTATTTATTTACATCCTTAATGACTGAGTTCCAAATGTGTTTATTGAATAAAACATCTAACAGACAAAAAGCAGTCAAAGTTAATAATAGTAAGTAAAAGACATGAGGAAAAATTAGACACTTAATTTGCTAAGTTTAAGTGTTTCGATGTTGCTAATGTATTCATCGCTGAACGTTTTCATTTCCCCCCGTTAGAGCCCAGGGTAAAATCCAATATTTCAGCGTGTGTGTTTGTCTTGTGCAAGCTGCTGAGTTATTATGGAGCTGACGGGCACGAACGAAATGCAAACACGCCGAGATTTCTGGATTCTTTTCTCGACATCAAGAGGTCATCTGAGTTCACCTGCAATTACCGCTTAATTTGTGTTCAGACAATTTATATTTAAATCATTTATTGTGCTTTTCCTCCACCTGACAGCACTGCCGTATCAGAGATGATTATCCCACTTCTCTCATCAAGACATCGTGATTACACTTGTTGACTTAATTACGTTCACTCCATTTCTCCTTAGCAGAACAGGTACATTAAGATAACTGGCCTGGCTGATTAGCCCCACCTCCTCCTGTTAATTAGGATTAGTGTGCCCACCAGATACACCGTTGATGGAGGTGATAATGATAACGGCTCCGCTAATGGAAATTAAGCCCAGTGAGTGAGACACAAGCAGCACCAGTAAGTAATCTATTGGAATATTACATTCATGTATTGTTGAACTCAAAACCTGGATTGGAGGTACATCGTGGGCTAGAGTTTTGACCTCGGTTAAGTCATTCTCTCGTGTCAGGAAATACTTTCATTTACTTAAAAGCCCAGAAAACGAAGGTCCACCGATAATCAATGGAGCCAGACAGTCATTCAGTACACTGTGTCCCCAGAGCTTTTTTTTTATTACCTTTCTGCTTGTTCTGGGTTTATATGATGATGATGATGTGGCTTTCCACCTCCTAAAACCTTCAGACTTTGCCTCTGCCAGGTAACTCCTGAAGTGAAAGCCATTTTCTGAGTAACGCTGATGTTATTCTGTATTCTTTATATTGGCAAAGATACCAGAGAAAGACCAAAACCAACAGTGTCTTAGTTGGTACTTTGTCCATTGATTTAAAAACGTTACTGAAACGGGACTAGTTTTTACTTGTTGGGGACTATTTCTTTGGTGCAGGTTATTGCCCATTTGTTGCACTAGTTCACACAGCAGCAGACCTTCATTGTTATGAAGGTTTACGGCTCATTTATGTGTTTTTCCTGTTTCTGTGCACAAAAATAAAGATCTATAGAACAGAGGAATACGCTGCTTCACGCTTTGCCTACATAGGAAACTAATTAATTGTCTAAACTAGGAGCAAACCTCATCAAGCATCAGTGTAATGATCTTGAAAAAAATAATTAGCTTCCTTTTCCTTTACTCTTAATAAATCTAAAGTTTCATGCATATTGCCAAACAATCATGTGGGCCCACACACATTTTCAATTTATAATTCAAGCTCAAGGACAGAATTGTCACGGTGGCTTAGTGCTGGCATTAACCCCACAGTGAAAGGCCTGTCTGAGTTTCCACAATAGAAGCGCCCGGGCTAATTTTCACAGCTCCACTTAAGCAATAATTGATATTCATGATGTGTGTTCGTGCACCTGCCAATTAAATTCAGTGTACACAAGACTCGGGGGGGCGGTGGGTGGTTTAATCTGCTCGAGGATATGTGTCAGATTTAAGTCAACAAATCAGTGCAATGCTAGTCAATGCGAAGTACAATGTTTTTAATGCGGCGTATAAGATGCGATGCACTGAAAAACGAATATGTTGCTTTATAAGATGGCTTAATGATGGATGACGGGTGCGTTCAGCTAAGCTTGGCTTTTTTTGGATCTATTTTGGAACATGTTACTGTGTTGCTTCACAAATCCTCACCCTGATCACATCATCACTTCATGTCGCTGACAGCCAACAATATAAATAGAATTCAAGCTGAGGTATTGTCACCTACCCTGCGGGAACTGGAGTGCGGAGGAACACACGCATGGTGTTTTGTTGCCACGCTCCAGGTCACTTCCTGTGGTGTTTGACAGTGTCCGGTGGTTTTTTGAGATTATTTCCTCTGCGTGGAGTCAGCAGCAGAGACAGCCAGCAGCATGCTGCCCTGTAAACCCTGCTGGCTTTCTACACAGTCATTTCTGCAGGAATGAAATGACTTTGACAAAGATGTGATACTAGTAGAAGTTTCACCTGTTCAGTTGTTAATTAGGGACTTTAACTTTACGTGTATCACACATGTGTAACGTTCCTGGTCTCCTGTTGTTCCTTCCATATTAAATCCTGCGCTGCGGCCACATACTCTGTCGAGCTTTGGCAACTTTTCAAGTCAAGGTTTTTTTCCAATACTACAGTTGAGTGGCTCTATTCTTACGTTATTGACAGTCATCGCAGTGCAAGCCACTTCAGTAAACAAGAAAGCAATCTGTATTGGTTTCCTGTGTACTGCAGGTTGAATAATTCATGACTCGGTCTACTGTCGGCTCGGGTTTCAGAGTGCAAAATACTGTACCCTGTGAAGAACGCCATGGCTGTGTTACTTTCTCATAGAACAGGTTTAACAAGGTGGATGATGCGCTCCATCACCGCTGACCACACAGGAAATCACACCGAACACACAACCATTAGAAATCAAATCAATGTGAATTAAAGAATTAGGGATTACAGTTCAAACATGTGTCATTTAAAACTGATATTTGAACACACATAGATACAGTCGACAATTGTGAATATCTTTAGTTTTTTCATACATAAAATAATTCCACTATTGACTTCTAACCAGACATTTAATAAACCTGTCAGCCCAGATGTCTCTACCAGCAATACTCTCATTGATTAAGAGTAAACATGGGAAACTACTAAACTAATAAATAAATCTCATGTGCCAATTTAAACAGGTCCGAGATATCGATTTGAGGTGATATCGAGCGTCCTGCCTCGTAAACAAAACATCTGTTGTGTGTTTTGAACAAACATCATGGCAGTATATGATAGAAAAGTAGAATGCAACATGCACACTTGTCTCCTTTTCGTAGTTCAGAATAAATTCCCTGAAGATCTAATTCCAAAGAAAGGTCTTTACGGCCGAAATGTGCCAGAATTCACTTTGTTTCTATGGAATTATATTATAGAAAGACATGTGCAGACATCACAGCACATATCTCAGTCGGTTTGTAATATATTCTGCTCTTCTGGAAATCTCTCTGAAGTGACACAAGTGGCCCTGACATTTATGCCAAGCGGCTTTTATTGACTCATTTTCCATAGTGATTTGACTTGGTGACTCATTTATATATCGATGGTCGACTATGCAGAGAAAGCAGCTATTTCACAATGAATCCTTCTTGTGAGCTCCTGTCTGCAGAGTTATGACAATGACAAATGCAATCTCCTCCTTGTTGCCGTCCACTTTTGTCCAGTGCTACATCGGCTCTGACCCCAGCTGTGTGTAAGACAAGTTTCTGAACGCGTGGGTGAAAGCAGATGTAGTAAGCAGTGGTCGCAGTGTTGAGCTTGTAGCCTGAAATGATTGATGAGCCTGTCAAGAAGGGCGTGTTGCATGTTCAGTGCAGGGTCACCTTCACCGCCCGTATTTTTCCAGATACTCTTGAATCCCAGTTACCACAGGCAACACGCAGCCAAATCTGACAACAGAGGCGCGCAAGCCACTTCAAATGGCTTTAACAGAGGTGTCACTTTACTCCTTAAGGTCACTGCTGTGTTGTCATCCCAAACACTGTGACTACTGGCCGTTACAGCTCTGCACACGTCTCTTCACTTGTGCAGAAGACAATGTCCTTCTGAGTGGGAGCATCCTATTCATCAATTCCCATTGGTCCTCGGTGGATGCCGGTTCACTTTATTGTAAATGTCATTCAGAAAGCCTTGTTGCAGACTTTTGCATGTCACTTTCTCACCTCCAAACTGTGCTCAATGTGTGTGTGTGTGTGTGTGTGTGTGTGTGTGTGTGTGTGTGTGTGTGTGTGTGTGTGTGTGTTAAATAGAGCTTGTAACATGTCAAACCTTTCCCCCTAACATGGTAAAATCATTTGCTCCTATGTAGCTGGATGACTTGTCTTCAGTGCATACAATGAACAAGTCATTATATTTCTTTCTATATCGTTTGACAGCTAATGTGGCTGTTTTCTTAACTTGTGTGCAGCAGGCAGTGAAATAGCTGCAGGATGGGTTTTTCTTAAGTGCAGTCTGGTTGTTGGAAGTCGTGGTTGTGCTGTGACTCAGCAAAGGTTGATTTTAGAAATGTTCAGACGAGATGAAATGTCTGTGTTTCAGTTTTATCTTATTGCTGTTTGATTTTATCTTATCGTTCACGCTTAGAAATATTTTTGCTTTTCTCTCTTTTCTTTTCTTTTCTTTTATTCTCATCCTCGCACACTGTACCTGCTTTCTCCAAATCAAAATCAAAACATCAATTACTTTTAGCTATTTAGCTGACGCTTTTGTACAAAGCGACTTACAATAAGTCTAAACAATCATTATTAGCTTCAACCAGGTGAAATCCTTTAAGTGCAGAACAACAGCTACAAATAGGCCAAACCATATAAGTGCAACATACAAAGAACAGTGGGGTTTTCTTTTCATTCATTCGCTGAGGTGAAGTGGAAACAGGTGAGTTTTCAGTCTGCGACAGAAGGTGTGTAGACTGTCTGCTGTCCTGACATCAATGGGGAGGATGTTCCACCATTTTGGAGCCAGGATAGCAAACAGGCGGGTTTTGTTTGAGGGGAATCTGGGTCCCACTCGCAGTCAGGGAGAGGCGAGCCGATTGGTCGACGCAGAGCGAAGTGCACGTGCTGGGGTGTCTGGTTCAACCATGGCCTGGATGTAGGAAGGGGCTGATCCATTCACAGCACGGTAGGCCAGCACCAGAATCTTGAAGCAGATTCGGGCCGCCACTGGTAGCTAGTGAAGGGAGCGGAGGAGCGGTGTAGTGTGGGAGAACTTGGGTAGATTGAAGACCAGTCGGGCTGCTGCATTCTTGATGAGCTGTAGAGGCACATGCAGTCCAGCCAGGAGGGAGTTGCAGGAGTCAAGGCGTGAGATGACAAGAGCCTGGACAAGAACCTGCGTCAATATTCAATTTCTCTTCAGAATGATTAGAAATAGTCTCTACAGTAATAACTTACTGCATATCTGGTATCGTTAAAACCAGATTAAAAAACAAACCGTTGTTGCACAAGCCTTGCATCATCACGAACCAGACTAAGAAAAGTTCTAGCTTTCCCTAAGACTGAGTAAGAGTAAGTCCTTCCTCTGTTCCTCCTGCTGATGTGTCCTTGAAGAAGACACTGGATCTGTTTTATCAGTCACTAACAGACTCTACTTGACTTTGTCTGGTGATATGTCGCCTTGTACTACACACTACACAAGCGCTTAATTACGCTTTAGTCCGAATGGAGGGTGGAGCATTTGAAATGAAACCCACTGCCTTTTATACAAACAAACACTAATGATATAAATCTACCCAATTAACTTTTGTAATCAATCATTTGAAAGCCCTAATTAATCACAATACATTCTAACTTAGAGACGTGCTGGCTTACTCCCTCTTACCCGATGTGTCTCTATCTCAAAGTATTTATTTCAGTTTCCAGAATAATGTGTTAGAATTTAAATGGCAGCTTGGATTCCCCGGAGGGGCTGTGCCAAGGTGGATTTGATGAGACAAGTAAAAAAAAAACAAAAAAGGGAGCATGGCGGCATTATTATGATTCATGCTTTGCTACATGTAACAAAAAGGTAAGAATACAATGATAGAAAAAGTCCATGTCAGTGATTGGGCGAGCGCTGGAGCAAGAAAAAGCTCTGCTGTCAAAAGCTCTTTGGGAATAATGAGCCTGCATGTTGGGATCTGAACTTACGTGGGTAATGTAAGGTGTTCTGAGTAAGGAGGTTGTGTTGGTGATAAGTAGCACTTTGTTGTCTGACCCGGATGAAATAGGGAGCCAGTGAAATGAGAACATAATCAGTATTATGTGTTTTTGATTCTAGAGGCTGCATTGTGGAAGAATACAAATGTTTGCGGCCGTCTGTGCTGTATTAGAAATGGGCAAACTCGGGGAATGTGGCTGAGGTGGATTAAAACTGCTTGGAATAATAATATTACCACCAAGGCTGAGAGATATTTAGTAAATTGAATGATGCTATTATTTGCCATTATTTCTTCTTTGTCTTTGTTCAGGTGGAGTAAGTTCTCTGACGAGCTGAACTCTAACTGCATTTAAAGTGAGTAAAGTGGGTCGTGGGTGGTGATGGTCTAGTGGTACGCCTTCCAAACAGAACACCAGATGGTCGTGAGTTCCAGGGCTGCCATCATTGCACCCTGAGCAAGGCACTTAACCCTGAGTTGCTCCAGGGAGACTGTCCCTGCACTTAGTTCACTGTAAGTCAATAAGAGCGTCTGCTAAATTACCTGTAATGTAATGTAATTGTTTGTATCTTCATCTGCTCCTGGAGCATGTCAGGTGGCATTCTTATAAGGTGACAAAGGAAGGAGGAGGTCAACTAAACATCAGACTTAAACACAGAAGACCTCTGACAGTATCCATCCGACAGTCAACGTTGTTTGAAAAAAAACAAAAGCATGACCCAGAAGCGTAACCACTAGTTTATTATTGTTCCCATGAGGATAAAGTAAAACAATAAATCAAGTCTGCCTTTAAACAAGTGTCAGGTGCATGTATATACATATATGACATTGAAACATACTATAATAAGTCCACGTTTTCAAACTGGCCACATGGGATGGCTGGATGGGAATATAAACGTGGGTATCGTCAGCACAAAGATGGAAATTTCCCTTCATTTGATGCAGGATATTGCAAAGTGGGGGCATGTATAATAACAACAAATCAGTGGTTCTAAGACAGAGCCTTGGGGTACCCCACAGGAAAGGACACGGCAATACTAAAGAGTTGTTGTAAAGAACTGTGTGCGTCCCAAGTAAGTAAGAATAAAACCATGTGAGCATTTGTTTTAGGGCTCAATAGCAAGCTGCCACAGATCATCTCAAAGCTCACTTGTATATTGATTATCTGACCGTGAGTGTCCATAAACTGCATGTAATTGAATATAGAGAAGTATTCCAGACGCGGTCAAACTTTCTATGTTGATTTTAAATACTGCTCTTTAATTCAGGGACCCAGTCTCCAAGGATAAGTTGAATTTATTAATTGAATTCAGTCCCCTTGTGTTTGGTGAGACCTTGTGTCGTCCCGTCATCCATCATTCACAAATTACAGACATCCTGAACCGGCTTTGGTTCTGGTCTTAAATGTGGGATAGAGGGTTTTTTTTTTCCTTTTTCGTCCCTGACTTGAATACTGCTATCAAGAAATGAAAAATGACCTCTGACACTCATCTTCCTCTCTCAAGCATGTTGTGCATTCAAGGATTGCCAGCTGCAGCGCAGGAATGGTACTTCTGAGCAGAAACTGATTAAGCAGCATTGAGGGTAGAATTGGGCTTGAGCGTTATTAGGGGCTGAAATATTGTATATTTCTTTATCATACAGGTTCCAGGTGCGTGTCTCTGAGGGAACAGTTGGCCCGAGGCTGGCCGTTGTTCGAAATGTCTGAGCACTGAAACCTTTTGTGAGTGTTGACATTTGATAAGGATGATTTTTAAACCCATATTTATCGAGTAAAATCACATTTCTTTGTGCAATAGAGTAGATTTAATGTTTAATATTACACTCAATCTGCTTTACCAAATATTTACATCAAGCTCACTTGTTTTCCAAACCAATTAGAAAGTACAACTGACATTTGCAGCTTTTTTTAATTACATTTCTAAACCTGATTTAAAATCCAGTATCCAGTGCCGTGAGTCTGATTTACAAACCTCTGGTTGATCATCATCTTCCCAGAGAGTGTGTCACAGCAAGTCGTCTCCTCCGGGGGTCCTCAAAGGGTCAGGGCCACAGCAGGGATTAGACGGTGCCAGGGCTGTCAGATTTAGTGAAATGCCACAGTGGGAACAAAGGGCAAATGAAAGAGCTGTTTTGCCCTTTGATGCCGCAACTGAGGTTTAGGCCTATTGCCAAGAGGCGTAGCACGGTGAGAACACAGAGATCACACTGAACGCTGAGACTCTGTGCCACAAAGCACATCACTCGACTTCAGTGTCTGTTTCACTCAGGCAGATCTCATGTTTGTATTATGTGGAAATACGGAAACAAAGTGTGCACATGCAACATAGTGGAGCATTTAGCAGCTAAAGAGCCAATTATCTATCTCAGGGGTAAGTGGAGATTAAAGTCTGAGCTAAAAGGAGGGTATATTATTCATTTACATCCGTCAGGTGGACACGAACACGACTTCCAGTGGGTGCCGATGTTGCTCTGGATGTTTACATAGGCAATGGCAATGGCTATGACATTTAGCAAAGACAATTTTTAAAATTGGCTTTTGGAAAGGTTAAAGTTGCTGCATTCCCATCTATCACCCTTGTTTACTGGACACTTTCAGATTAACGTATGACAAGCATTGCCTCTGATTGGCTGATGTCTGGAAAGCATCCACTCAAGTTCAAGTTTATTTAATTGTAATTAAATAAACTGATATTGCCATGCCTGTGTGAGGACGTCGTTCTCAAACCCATTGAATAAATTCCCTTCTGATTTTTAAATTGCCATCATTTGCAAAACAAAATGGAGCAGTATGCAGTTGCGGCAGTATTACGTGAAATGAGAGGAAAGAAATGGTTTTGTGCATCGTTTTATTGATATTTTCCTGTAATTGATAGGGAATTCAGTGGGTTTAAACAATGCTGCTCCTTGCCGTTAAAACCTTTCAATGATAGAATCACCTGGTGCTCAAAACGAGGAAGTTACTCCTTGTTTTAGATCTTTCTGCTGCGCTGCTGTCCATGGTGCTGAAGGCAGTTCAGCGTCTTTACGGGTCCTGTGTTGCTGGCAGACAGCACCGTCCTCACTGTGAGACGGCTTCTCGTCAAGCAGGCCGGTCACAGCCTCGACGTCTTCGTCAAATAGAGATGTTGCTGAATTTTAAAATTGCTTGTAATTAGTTTGAGTTGATTCATAGTGCATGCCCATATCTCTCCAGCACAGCACAGAGAAACAAAACATCCAAAACAAATAACATTCAATTGTTGCCCAGTACGTGCTGCTGCACTTCTGTTATTTATTATTTCCTTTTTAATTACAATACAACCAACAAACTCTTTTGGTTTATAGTTTTTCGAAAGAAATAAACAAGTTTCACAAGTCTGCCATAAAACAGTGCTCTCATGACAATATGATAAAAGTGTTTGCTGTTATAATACCACTCCTCTCCTCTATGCTGCCCCCCAAGTGTCCACAGTCCTCAGTCTAAAGTTTACCTGAAGCTAATATCAGTCTTGGCAAATTCCCCCATCTCTCACGTTGTAGTCCCACAAGGAAAGCATCACTTTGTTTCCCCTTATGGAGAGGAGGATTGATCACATAATCCGACGAGATGCGTTCACATGATAGTAAATGTTCTCTGCGCTCGCCACGTGGTCCTCTATGGTTCCCTCCCTTGCTCTCTTGTGCTGCTTCAAACAGCTGTTATCTCATTGGTTGCTCTTTGAAAGTTCAAAAGGTCAAAGTTGAAATAATCTGAATTTGTGAGCGCAGCGCGTAACTTCGAGCGGTTTGCGGTGCATATGTGCTCTCCCCCGAAGAAAAACAGCGACACAGCCGGTGCAGAGCTGTGTCGCCGCTGATCATGTGCTTTACTCTCCCAGACACCTAAATGTCAAGATACTGCAAAGTGACAGGTAATTTGCATAGTCCCCAATTAAGTGTTACATCCACAGATGCCCAGAAGAGATGAAACAAACAACAATCGCCCGTCAGATTGACAGCTTCGCATTAACCGCATCCTTTTTTATATTCACAGCAACGTCTTGTGGAACTGCGGGCAACGCTTCGGGGGAGTTTCTTCAAGTGGAAGCACTTTTGATCTGAGGGCTACCAAAAGCCAGTGCAGGTCAAGTTGAGGTTGTTGACAGTGGACAGGCCCTGAGGTCTGAACAAATTATTATTTTGATGAGGCTGCATGATTAGAAACCTCTCCCAGCCTTCTCTTAGTCCCTGTCTTGCTCTCTCATGTGGATAAATCAAAGTCAGCCCCTAACTGAGTCTCTGTTGCTTCTCCTCTCTGCAAAGTCATTAATCCAAGGATGTGGCCCACGGGGCTCTCTCCTCCTGCTTCACTCAATAGCTACATGAAAAATAAGCTTGCTTTCTCTCCCCCTTGCCTCTCTTCTACTCTCCGCATCTCTCTTTTATTTGTTTTAATGGGCTTCTGCTCTTATCCCCCGGAGTGAGAGTTACGTGTCCTGCTGGGGTCTTTTCAGCTGGGTTTTGTGAGCGTAGCGGCGCTGTAAATTGCTGCGCTGTGCCTTCACTCTACATCGCTCTAGGGAACAATCACAGAATCTCCCAATCTGTTGGTGTGATTTGTGTCTTCGTATCCCTTCTCCAACATGCTCGTCACTGTAAACGGGGTGCACATAAAGTAGAAATAAAGGCAACTGGATCCTGTCGTACCTAATTGGGCTATATATATCCACACCCCTGTCGCCAGTCTCAGACACAAACCCTCTTTTCTTCTCTCCTCTGCCTCTCTTCTCTCAATCTCCCTAATTTTTTGTTCCTGTGACGCACTCACCTCCCTCCCCTGTTATCATGGCTTGGAGTAGTGTGAGTTGTGAAATTCATGATAATCAGATCTAGAGGGGCCGTGTGGTGGAGGACAAGAATAGTCTCCCGAGTTCCTGTAGTGTGTCTTTGATGAGCAAGTTATACAATGTCAGCACCGCCCGATAATCTAGCTCTTGCAATTTGTGGCAGAGAGAGAGAGAGAGAGAGAGAGAGAGAGAGAGAGAGAGACAGACAGAGACAGAGAGACAGAGAGAGGATCTCATTTGTTGCATTTGGTTACGGAACAGCGGCTGCCTCTGCACAGCCTGTTTCTGCTCCACAACCTTGTAACTGTACTGACCAGTAATGACAGTGTCACGAAGACAGAAGGAGATCAAATCTTAATGCTTTGTTCGTGAGCTAGTGCGTGTCTCTTTTACGTTTCCTGTGCTCATCAGAGGCAGTGGATTATGTTGCTTGAAAGGCAGGGGAGTCTATCTGCTTAAAGTTCAAAGTTGTCTTTGTCAAACAGCCCCTGAGACACTCAGCGGCTCGAGAAGATGGAGAGAAGTTCTCCTGGCTAACAGCGAGGGGTGGTGTTGCTCCAAGACACCTTCATAAATCTCCTTTTACCTTAGCTTACCTCTTTCCTGTTTTCCATTCTTACACTAAACCCTGAATACAGTGACCTTGTTGATTATTCAGCTTCATAGGGAGTGGTGAATAGCTAATGCGTTCAGAACTTTGGAGGATGCTCTTTAATGGAATTCAAAAATTCATGAAAGTCATTACGTTAAGATTTAATTTACGACTAATGATTCTGTCATGCTGTCCTATAACTGCTGCTTTTTTAACCCACCATTAAAATGTTTTTCAGCGTGATATTTCACACTGAAGAACATTTGGACGGTGCCGCTTTGAAGCAAAAACAAAAGTGCCTTTTAAGCCCACAGTAAGATCGACAAAACCCAAATGATTGTGGGCATTTCAGGCCACTGAGGCAGAGCCTGGTGTCCATGCGATCTTGTCAGAGGTGTAGTTGTGCGCACAGCTAGTAAATATTTAATGTGTCTATGTCCTGCTTTGATGTTCCCACAGAGGAGGAACTGTACTGTAACGATGTAATTGCTCCTCACTCCTGACTGAAGACCCATATAAGACAAGCTGTTGCTACAAGTTAAGGTTTACTGACTATTCTCAAGCGATTACCGTGTGGCTACTCTGTAGAAGAATGTGTTTATGCTCGACGTGCACTGTATGAGCGACCGTACGTTCAGGTAGTGGATCCAGACGGTAGAGAAGTCAACCACTTTGTTAAATACAAACTTTTTTCTACTCTACTATAGTTTGTTTTTCTGTCCTTGCAATTATTATTCCATTCTTCCTTCCTCCTCACAGCTTAGTGTCTCAGTAGCGAACTTCTTTGCTCTGTGTTGTAAACTCTTTTACTCCGGAGATGTTCTGTTAGGAAAGCATTTATCTGCCGCTGTGACAACAGTGTTTAAGGAATGGACTGAACCCCATCTCTCAGAGGACAGCCTCTCATTGCTGTCCAAGATCTCATGTTGCTTGTCAAGTCCTCAAAGTCGAGGCTGACCTGCTTTGGGGGGAAAAAAGCACGCCAGCGCCGAAAGAAACCTGCGGACATAGACTAATTACGCCAAAATGCCCTTTCCCTTTCACCTGCCTCACACATCACTCTGGGTAAATAGCTTTTTGTCTTCCTACATCTTTACAAAGGACATCTTTTGAAGGACATGAGGGGAAAGCAACAGTGAAAAGAGCTCTTGAAACCACATTACTGTAGCGACAATAACAAGTTTGTCAGCAGAAGTCTGGCTCATTGTGGCATTTCAGTGTCATGATCAGGCCGACTGTCGAGGAGGAGCAGCCGTTTGTGCTCTCAGTAAAAGAAAACATCTGACTGGATGCTAAGTTTTGCCTGTGGATTATATCATGAACGTACATTTGAATGCTTTTACAGTACAATAAATCAGCTGGCGGATAAAATGACCGTCAAATGCATAAAAGACATATACATAGACTTTAATAATGGGGGAATCATTTCTTTGACAAACCGTCCTAATGCTCCAGCTTCAAAACAAAGACATCCCAAGAGCCACCTCTGCTAAGCATTGCATTGAAATCTAAATATACTTGACATAAATCCTTGTATTAGTCCCACAACAGGGAAATGTACCTTGTTAATAGTGTAATAGTGTAAATAGCACTTTTCTGCAACGCTGTCACTTCCTCTTAAAATACACATTTTGGTCCTATATAGGTCAATTTTCACAAAAGATGATTGATGTTTCTACAAATCGAGCGTCAATGCAGGTCAACAAGTATCAATATCAATCAATAAAGGAGCTGAAGGACGTCGTTGGGGACACTTTGTATATGCATGTCACATTCCTGTGTCCTCTCCTCTAAGCTTCTGATTTGATTTATAGCTCATGTCTGGCCAGAGGCCAGTCAAACCTAATACAATCACAAAAGGTCGACAGTGGAGTCATCAGGGCATTTCAACATTCGCGCTGATGCTTAGCGGGACAAGAGGACAATTAATACACTTGAACCGGACAGCACCGGGGAGGATGTAACTTGTATACAACAGAGGCAGCTGAGAAGGCAGCCAAAGGCAAAGGTAGGACATGGAAGGAGAGAGAAGTGAAATGTAAAGGAAAGAAAGAGAGAAGTGACGACAGATATCAGAGCTGACTGTCCTCTCCTGTTCGACCAGAAGCAGACGTGCTCTGCCAGCAGATTGAGAAGATATCACTTTCCACACTCTCTGACGCACGTGTCCCTTTAACAATCCCTCCTGCTGATTTACTTTTAGGAAGCTCAAGAGAAGGTTATGCTGATTTTCAGTGCTAAATGTTGTTCCCTGTTCTTTGTGGAGAAGTGTGATCACAGCAGAATCTTTGAATGTAGGTTATAGCGCTGAATTTCCACGGGGAAATAGGTCGGGTACGCCCTGTTTCCAGTCAAACTCCTCTTCAGGGGGATTCAGTTGTCTTCTAAGATGTGAAGCAGGTACATTAAAAGCAAACCTCAGATATTGTTGGACAAAATGACTGCGACTGCTTCAGATTTATTTTGCTCACTCAGACGGTGACACTCGTTTGGCTTCCAAACCTCTTTACCAGAGACTCCAACGGCAGTCACATTCAAATGAAAAGACATATTACTGCCTTGACGTAAGTTGGCGACGCATCTTGGCATCGCAATCCCAGCGCAATACGTACCTTCTGCCAGATCGCTGCAGCCTCCCAAAGGGTAGAGAAGGAAATGTATCAATCATTAAGCTGGGACATTATAACTTTAAGTTTAGTGAGCGCTGCTCTGTGGCAGGAATCCTGTCTCTCCCGAACCTTCAAGTGTCGTTACGGCTTCATGTCTATTAACACAAATAGTCACCCTTGAGTTTCACATCCTGGGAATCAGCAGGGAGAAGTTGCCTTCATTGGACAATAGACTTGGACATTTAAGTATTTGTGTTCTCTCTTCCAGCTGGAAATGAGAACGGATTAACCACACAGAGAAATAGTCCTGTTTGTTTCCAGGACAACAGCCGGACGCACCTTTCTCTTAATCTGGCAGAGATAGGAGCTACTTAGTCAGAAAGCACAGAGGAGACACAAGGAGGGAGGGCCTGGGTGTGTACACACATAGAATACGCTCAGACAAAACACACACACACACACACACACACACACACACACACACACACACACACACACACACACGATGAGGGCTGAGACAAGGAGAGGGGAGAAAGAGTTAGAGGTGTAGAAAGACAGGAGAGGTGAGAAAGGAACAGAGATAGGAGAAAGAGAAGGTATGACTCTCGTTCTGTAGCCCGGCGCTGTAACCTGCCCTGATATCCTGCGCTCACCTGGGAAGCCTCATCAAGCGTTCAGCAGGATGTCTCAGAGGAAAAGGAGTTTCACATTTGGAGCTTACGGAGGGTAAGATAATAGAGGATTATTCTCTCTGAGAGTTCAGTGACTTTGCACTTTGCCAGCTTGTGTGTGTGTGTGTGTGTGTGTGTGTGTGTGTGTGTGTGTGTGTGTTTGGCAGTGTTAGTGTACCTGTTGCACCTTGTTGCTCAGGGAGTTGCACTGCACCTGCTCAACGACTGCACAGCCAGATGACTCTGACAAGGTCGTTGACAGGTCTCCTACAGCTTTAACCATTATTGGTGAATGACTGTCAAGATGCTAAAATGGTGAGCGTTTAAAGAGAATGTGATTCAGCGTGTGTGTGTGATTGGCTTGTCAGGATTATGACTGATTGTCTCGGGTCATGGTGACCTGTTGCAGCATGTCGGATAGTGCAAACTGCTCGGCAAAAAACCCTAACGTTATCGCAGTAATGATGTGAAACAAACGGGTAGTTTGAGGGAATCAGTCGGTCCACTAGTGTTTAATTAAGTTATCCCACGATGATCAAGACATGCACTAAATGTAGGTCATTTAATCAGGAATTACTAGTAATTAAAAGGACCAATTCAAAATATGGACTACGATCTTCTTCAACCACTTTGGTGAAACCGTAGAGATGACAGGGGACTCCTCCAGCGTCCTTCATCCTCTTCATCACTTTAAGCACTCTCATCAGATTAAAGAAACTCCTAATATCTTTCTGGGGAAACAAACACATTAAAAACAATGCCCTGGTTATTCATCATCGCCAAAAATATTGTAAAATGAAAGGCTGATTTAGGCAGTGTTCCTGTTTCACTGTGAGGGAAGTGAAAGTAAACATCCACCTCTTCACTCTGGTGGCAGTGCATACGTTAGATATCTCATCAGCAGGATTTAAAAAGGAGAGCGTGAAAGAGGAAGGATGTGACTTTTTTTTGTCACGGTCTTTCCTGTACGCGAGTGATTTTGGAGCTGTCGCTATTTATGAATCTTTGAGCTATGAAAAGTCTTTGGTTTCTGAGCAGTGAACCACTCAGTGCATTCGAATTCATGAGGCAATGAAATGACTTTTGCTTTTGTGTGTTGCTGCTCGTGGGCTCTGCCAAGTCTGCCCAGAAAACACTCATGAGGCTCCACTTGACATTTCTGTGGTGTGGTCGGAGTCGGGGTGAAAACTATGCCTGAGTGCACAGACATATACTGCAAAGCAATATTAGACAAGGAGGTGCCAGGTGGGACACCTATAACAACATTGTTTGGAACAGCAACATCCCCTTTCTTATCAAAGACAGCAAAAAAATGTACTATTCTAGGAAAAATAGTCAAAACTTCACATTCACATCCCCACTGTGCTCTCAACTGCACTGGACACTTTGTATTCTCTTATTCAGGTCTTTTTTTAGTAACATCACAACCTTTTCTTGTTAAATTAGTAAGCCATGAGGTCATTGTGTGTATATTGTACATGCATGAACTAAATGATGATGACTGGTTTTGCCGATTGAGGCTATTCAGTCGTGTTACAATTATCAAACGGAACAGAGGTGTCCATCTCCACTATGCATGACAGACAATGACAGTTTCTCCTCAGTCTTTGTCGCCAAATGGAAACTGATGAGCTGGAAATATCGACTCGACCTTTAGTTGTCAGAGAGTTCAGGTCCATCAGACGTCACTCTAGTTATTTGGAAACCCAGCGTACTTTTGTACGTTTGTAATGTTGAAATTGAGCCAATGAGTCCTGAAATGGAGGAAAAGTCTCAAATAACATCACGACATTCTGCTTGTTTAGGTGTTTGGCTATTTAGTACAGTTTGTTTTTGTAGAGGAGCACATTTCTAAGTGGATTCTTCTCACCCACAGTGATACACAGGGATGGATTATGGCTCTCACCCACACTATGGATTATACTGTTTTGTATGTCACTGTAAAATGTTCTTCAGCATCACTTTCGATTCCCGTGAGCTTAATCGAGTGAGGTAGTGCGGAGAGAAAGGGTTGGATCGATGCATCCCTACATGCACTTTTCATACGAACCACCGAAACATCTACCTGGGTGTGTTGAACGTTTAGTGTTAAAGGTTCAAAGGGAATGTATTGAATCATTAATGAGAGCAGCGCAATGAGTGGAAACTTTGTTGTTGTCCCCGAAGAAGCTCCAGTGGAACAGTTCGACGGTGACTTCGCTGCTGACGGATTGCGTTTCATATTAATTTAGCTTTCCCAAAGCGTTCCCCTCCGTTTATGATCCAAACTGATCAATCGCAGACCTCCTTCTCTAATCTTTGAACCATGCCTCGGGATCCTGACATGAATTGGCATGTGTGTGTGTGTGTGTGTGTGTGTGTGTGTTTTACGTTCTCATTTTGATGCGTCTAACAGATTTAGTTTGTTGCAGTTGTCTCTGTCATGTGTCTCTGTTATTAAAAGCCTTGTTGTGGAAAAGAAGTCTCTGTGGGGGAAACGAATGCCTCATGAATAACAGGGAGAGGATTCTCAAACAGAAACGGATGCAGCACAGACTTGGACCATCAAATAACCGATCTACATTTGTTTTCTCGCCGCATAATTTCCGCGATACAATTTAATTGAAATTGCCGTTAGCAGATAATAATGTGGCTCTGAAGGAGCTCAAAACAACAACTGGAAAGTGTGATCTATTACTGTACTGCCTCACGGTAATGTGACGTTCTTCTTTTGTAGTATGCAAATTGAGAGCGGGCAATTATGTGAAGTAGGAACAAGGATTTAAAAACAACTGTGTGGGTGAACAAATATTTTTTTTAGCGTCGTTTGCTACGTGGATATTCGGTGAACATTTTCCTTAAACCTCCCACTTGTATTTAAATCAATAATCCATTGGAACAAGAAGGCAAGGTCAGTTCCCCGTCATAAACATCCCTATGATGCTCAACATCATGGCTGGCTGGTTCCCTGCTGGTGAGTGAAGTCAGCTTTAAGCCTGAAGACAACTGGCAACTATTCAGCCAAGCGAGAGATTATAGGATTGTGTGCATAACCCACTGTTTCAGTTTCCCTCGCAGGTATTTTACCTACCTGGTGGTGTTGTTGTTGCACCCAGTTCTCCTTTACTTTCAGTCACTTTAGCTGTTCAGCTGTATGCATTTAGTTTTTCATGGATCTGATCCAATCCAGATGGTTGTAGACGTCCGCAACAGTTTGATTATATGCTAATTTGTTTCTCTCTTTTATATCATTGTAAATGATGAAATATTGGACTCTAGGACATTGTGATGGGAATTCTCCATTGTTTTGGATGTTTAAATATTCATGGCAACATCAAAGTACTAGTAATATCAGAGGTTGAAAATATGTTCTTTCAGTACTACTGGGACACACACACACACACACACACACACACCTGTCTTGACTAAATGAAGTTCTGGGCGCAGTCTGACACACACTCTGCCTTTTTATTTTGATGTCTCTTTAATTCCTATTCCCTCCAGGACAACTCTTGTTTTTGTCTGTCCAGATATCACTGCAGGTTTCTTCTGTATACTTGTCTCTGCAGCTCTCCACATGATTTTGAGAAGACTCAAATGTTTACCGTTTGTACGATCAGCACGCTGCCAAGTTGCATCCTTTTCCGAGCGACCAGACAAAGGCTTCCTTTCCCCACTTAAGGGTTTGTTTGTCGCTTCTACTAAAGCTGCATTCAATTATTCAGAAACGTTTGATGGCAGCTCGAAAATGTAATTAGCTGGTGAAATTCTGGTGCGCTGCCTCCTCTGTAGATGTCTCAACCAGGTGCTGCGAGAGTGCACGGACGTAGGACACGTGTAAAAATAGAAAACCTGTAGGTTCAAGTCAACCACTATAATACATCTACGACTACTTTACTGTGCATGTTGAAACCCCACAGACAATAACCCCTTTTCACCACGTCGAGCAGAGGAAGAGTGCTGATGTAGGGTAACTACTAAAGAGCTCTTGACACTTTCTAGTCCTTCCACTTAAATAAATCTCGATGAATACAGCCACATCTTGTATTGATGTCTCACATTAAACATAATTACACAGAGCTTTCTGTGTGAATGGCTCAATTATGTTCTGCTGTTTCTTTTCCTGGTAGAGAAGGAAGCATGCTGAGCTTTTAATGTTTCTCAGCTGTCGGTGGAATTCATGTGATTCTCTATCGAAATATGTGTCATTAAAATGCATAAGAATGAGCAATTACTTTACATTTCTTAAAACCTCTGAGGTAAAAGGGTTTTAAATGTTTAGCTAAGCCCTTTTTGTTACCTTCTACCTGTTTGTGTGTGCTTCCTGGAGTGTTATGTGCCTCCACAGTAGATGAAGGTGAAGTTGTTTATGTGTCTGTTTGTCACTCCTGACTGTTAACACCAAAACAGTGTGTTGCCTGTGTCAGCAGAGGAATAATCACCAAGCATATCGCTGACTTGCAAACTAATAATTCCATTCTCAACACTGAGCAACAGAAAAAACAAACACAGCAAAAGGGCAGAGCCCTCACCAGCAACATGCGCAATGTCAAATACATTTTACAGTTCTACAGGTGAGATGTGTCTCATGACAAAAACAATGTGTGAACTGCAGACATTTCACAAAATAACATGTTTGATGTGAGACACACACACACACACACACACACACACACACACACACACACACAGTGGTGAAACTGTTTCAATTCCTTACATCATCCTCTCAAAGTCTGTCCAATATTTTTACCACAAACACAAGAACTGAAATAGGGGAGACGGGGGGGGGGGGGGGGTAGACGGAGCTAGAGATAATAACAGGTTGCTGAGCTAGTTGGCAGAAACGGAGGAATATCAGTGTGGAGACGCAGACATGCGCAGATACACAGGTAAGACATTTAACAGCCCTGGTTTGACCACTTTGCTCTATCCTGCCATCCAATGGTGTGGACATGCCTGTGCATAATGACCCTCTGCTCCTTTAAAGAGTAACTTAGAAAGGTATTACAACAATTTAGTAATTGCACTTCTCTAATGTGGGGGGGACTTAGAAGATTTTGAAAGAATTGTAACGATCAAAGTATCAAAGGCAGAGATATCCTGACCTTTAGCCCCTTGTTTGTGTCAAACACGACATCCTATATTTCCCAAAATGCAACTCTTTCATTAGACATGCCCACTTTCCAACCCCACACATCCAGTTTGTGATGCAGTTTCCACAAACGTCTAGGTCCATTATTTTGTAACATTTGGGAAGCTCCCTTCACAGAAGACATTAAACAAATGTTTTCACAGGCTGAGTAGTTCTCAATGTGAACTTATGAAGAGTAAACTGAAGTTCATGTGTACAAATGGTGGAGTGATTCTGTAATTAAATACCTTTTCATTCGTGTGTGTGTGTGTGTGTGTGTGTGTGTGTGTGCTCCTGAAAAAACATTATCAGACTGTGCACCCAGTTCATAACCATCCCAAAGTCTCCATGGCATGAATAAATTATTTTAGAATAATCTCTGAATATTTTATGACCGTGATAGTAAATCACATGAGATGTGCACAAAGTGTTGCTCCTGAATGCATCCCTTACTCCAAAGTCTCCTTTGGCTAAATCTTGCTTTGTGACATTGCCGGGAATCTCATTCATCATTTTAAAAGGTTTTTCATGAGACGGAGGAAGGAAAAGCAACGATCAATACACCGTCTTTCCTTCAATGTCGACAGATATTGGCGACAAAACGTAGCTGACTGCCAAGCAAATGTTTGTTTTAGTAGCCCTCAACATGCTAATGGACATGTCCAAGTCACATAAATTGTCCTTGGATTGCATTTTACTTCTTGAGAAATCGCAGACTATACTTAAGCAAGCTTCCGTTGCCCTCCTCTCTTTATTCACTTGAAGCAGACGTCAGCAGAATGGCTTCAATTACCTTTTATGTTATTTTCATTTTGTTGTTGTTACTGACGACTGGAGTGAGTGCCTGTGAGTGTATTGGCATCGAATGACAAGGGTAATTATTGGATTGGCATAGCCCTGGGGAGGAAGGGATAAGCAGTGATTATTAGGAGATTGATTGTCCACACGCAGCGTCTCCTCTGGTGCCGCTTTCAAAGATTGATCCAGGTGGGAGGTTTTGCTTTGCATCATTTGTATGCAGGGTAAATGGAAAGAGAGAACCAGCCTCAGATAACTCCTAACTCCTAAATGTAATGCGGAAACCATTTCTTTAATCTTCTATTCCCTCTTTTTCTCTTCCCGGCAGTTCATTTTACTTAAAGGCATACACGCTGTGTCTGTCTCTCTCTGTAATTACTTATGAACAGCAATACATTCTTGTAATTAACTCCTTGTATATTCATCCCACATGCTTTGTCTGCTTAACCTGTTTTTCTTGACTCTTCTTTTATGCAACCTGCACTATTGGTTGTGTCGGTTGCAGCGAGGTTGAGACTGTCTGTGCTGTTGGCATAAGACTGTGATTACCTTGATCAGCGTTGGGAATGAATTACATCATCATATATTTCTTGTTTTCTCCCTGAGGTGTAAATAAGTCGCTAAGATTGTCGCTACTAGTTGGCTCTGAGGAAAACGGAAAGCAATACCTTTTTTCTTCGCGACACTGGCGTCAACAATAATACCACTTGGAAACGCTCGTGGGGCAGGAGGGGAAGTTGTAAAGTTGCCTCCTGCCACTTTAAAAAAACGAAAACATTGAAGCTGCACTAACCAATATTTGTGTATTAGCAATTGTAGCAATTAGCATGACAGGGGGCGTCTGTAGTGGCTCATACAATTATCAATCAAGTTTCATTCACTGTTTTGATTGAGTCTCACCGCTCTCATCAGCATGGATTCCAGCCTTAGCGGACGGCTCCTACAAAGTGAGCAACTAGTGGGCCAGCGAGCACCGAAACTGCTCTCATCAAAGTGACAAATGATCTTATCCTTACAGCTGATGCTGGCGTTCGTTCATTTGAGCTCCGCAAACGGCACTGTTGATCACTCAATTTTATTGGATCGCCTTGAAAAGTTGGGTTGGCATCAGGGACACTGCTCTAGGTTAAAGTCTTACATTAATCAAACAGTAATGTCAGTAATGGTTGGTGATGCCGTGGTGTTCCCCGAGGTTCATCCTTGCCCACCTGTTGTTGTATACATGTTGCCACTGGGCTATATCATACGAAAATACAATATTCAAAACCATTATTATGCAGATGACACGCACATTTATGTCCCATTAAAAACCTGTGAAGTAGGAAATATTCATCAGTCGATCCCAATTTCACTGAAACATCTTGTCTCTGTGTCTACAAATGTTAAACCTGCAGACAGAAACCAGGCTATTATATATTTGACATTGACCTTTAATTTGAAAAGAAGGTTGCACTGGTATTTCAATCATGTTTTTATCAGCTGAGGAGTATCTAAAACATCAGGTCTTTTCTCAGTCGAACTAATCTGGAGAAGGTCATGCTTTTACTTTATCTCGGTTAGGTTATTAGAATTCTTTTTATAAAGGGTCTGTCTCATACCTTCAGCTTGTACCAAATGCAGCTGCTCGGTTTCCAACTAATACTAGAAGACAATATCATATCAGCCCTGTTCAAGACTTCCTTCACTCGTTTCCAAATGGATTTCAAGATATTACTGGATACTTTTCAAGCACTTCATGGTTCAGCTTCCATTTCCATTGCTGAATTGCTGCTTCCATATGAGCCAGAGTGCAGATCCTCAGATCCTCAGATCCTCAGGCAGAGCTCTGCTGGCTGTTCCTGAGTCACGGCTCACTCTCGAGGTGACGGGGCTTTTGGAAAGCGGGCCCCTCAGCTCTGGATCTCCCTGCCTGAGGATCTCACACTGACACAATCAGTAACATCCTTTTAAATCACTTCTCAAAACTCATCTTCTTAAAAAAAGCTTTTAAATTAAATGAATGCAAGGATATCATTTATTTTCCATGTAATTGCCTCCTATATTTTATATTACTTTATTTCCGTTTTAACTTGTATTGTTTTACTGTATTATATGTAATTCTTGTTTCAACAATGTAAAGCTCTTTGTAACTTTGTTTTGAAAGTTTATTATTATTTTTATTCAGATGTTAATTCTGATCAAGTACTTTAATATGTCAAAGCTCATCAAAAAATGCCAAGTATCAATTAATAATCTAGATAAATTAAGAATAGCTAGTTAGTTAATCACAATTACTCGTATCGTTCCAGATGTTTTTATTACCTTGCAGTGATTCATTGATTAACCTACTGTCCATTTGTTTCTCTCTAGAGTTGACAAGACCTTCTCCAGGACCAGAACCTTGTGGTGAGTCCTCTCCTCATTGAAAAAACAACATTATGCATCCGACGATTTTGTTTCATGCGTTTCCTACTTCTGAAGTTCTCGAGGTGAAGGTTTTGATCAGATATCTAACTTCAATCATCTGAAAAGCAGAATTAAACATGACTAGAAAGTCACGGACAAGCTTGGTTCTACATTCTGTATCAGCAATAGACAAGACGTTTCCTTACTTTTACATCCAGTCGACTCAGCATGAGGAGCACAGAGATAGACTTTGATTCACCCATCAATTTAATGCTTAGTCAGCTGGAAGAAGTATTTTGTCGAAGGGAAGCTTCCTCACTTTTTTTAAGTTATGGCAATATGATAACATAAAGAGTAAAGATTTAGGTAAAAAGGTGAAGGTTGATAAGACACTAAAACCCTAAGCGGACCTTCTTTATCTCAATCCTGGCTTATTCCTGGCTCCTAATAAGATTTTCAAGCGTGCATAAAATGATTTTCTCACTTAGAAAACCTTATCTTCTGGCTTCGGACATCTGCACATGATCGAAATGGAGATAGTGGAGCTTGTAATGCTGCCTACTTGGCAGGAAGTCTCACAGCACGGGGAAGGGAATGAATGGCTGTAAATACAGAGGCAAGAGCAGATGGAGGGAGACGGGGAGCACAAGTATGTGTGTCATACCAGCTGGCCACACACCTTTTTGAGGTCTAAACCAGAGAGATTGATGGTACCACTTTAATACAAATAAAGATTTGCAATAATTCATATTATATAGTGCAGTAACAAAGCCATATTTGTTTTATGGTGCTTTGAGTTATTTAACTTCATGTTGATATCATTATTATATTATAGTTATATGCAGGCGTACTAATATACACAGTTTGTTATGGCGTGGATTCAAGGCAACACATATCAATGCTTTCATAAACACTGCTGTGATTATTATGGGTAATTAGCAAAGGACTGAGCAAAGTCCATCGCTGAATTGAATTGGAGAGAAAATGGAAAGAGGACACAACAAAGAGGAAGACAACGTTGTAATTGCATTTTCTTGAGTTTTTGTGTTCATGTGTGTGTGTGTGTGTGTGTGTGTGTGTGTGTGTGTGTGTGTGTGTGTGTGTGTGTGTCATATTCAATAAAGCAATGGAGGTTATTCTTTTGTTCGGAGGGATTTTGTCCTTTTGTTTACAAGGCAGCTCTACAGCAGCTCGAAAAGAATTGTGTCGCTTCATCATTATATATCAGACTGCGTAGAAAAAATGAGTCTGGAACGCACAATGGGAGGGTATACTGGAAAGGGGAAATTGAAGGTCCAAGGATGATTCAGGCTCATCAGAGGAGAATACACCCTCAGACAATCTCTGAATTTCATTATGAGGATTCAAGTTTCTCTCTGTTGCAAGTAGGTTTGTAGCGCATGCTAATGTCGCCTCACGGCTAGTTATCCACAGCACCGCTCTCTGATTGTAATCACTGAGTCATTATGTCTATTGTGTCAGGCTGCTCTCAGATTAAAACGCCCAAGTATCAACAACATAGTTAGTATTTAATAATTTCTCTCTTTTGGGCACTGGGAGTGATGTCTTGAGGAAACCAGCAGGTATTCTTCCATATTATTATATATGGTTGGACGGCCTCAGAAAAGGTTTCTGATTTAATTAGAACATGTCTGTTTGGTCGTTTGTGTATGACTCTCTCCATCTCTGTTACCTTGCCTGTCACACAGCTATTGTTAGGAACAGCACCATGTCAGTGAGATTTACTAAAGTGGCTTCGAACCAGTTTCTGTCATCAACAACTGTCTTTCCTGGATCCCCTGCCATGTGCCACTGCCTCAAATCCATCACAACAGTATCTCCAACCAGCCAGGTGTAGCTGTGTGACTCTGTGTGTGTGTGTGTGTATGTGTGGACAAACACACTTTTCTGCCAAGCACAAAGGTCTCCATCATCTCACCATGGCACACAAACGCTTTCTGTTGTTGTTGATGGGACTTGAGCAGCCCTGAATCATCTGAACAAAGAGGTGCTCTCCATGAAAGGTGGGTACGCACCTATTTTATGGTGCAAAACCGCTTGCAGCACAGGATTCGCAATTAAACACTCATTAATTTGATTGCTCTCGATAATGGTGGTGCTTATCTTCCTCAGTCTAGTGCTCCCGCTCTGCTGCGATAAGGACGGCAAAATAAATGCTGGGGCATTTCTGCAAGAATAGTTATTCTGGATGTGGACACGCGTGTCCTTAGAAAATGGATTAGAATGTCATATTACCATAAAAAGTAATCTAGTGATGCAGCTAATGAGGTGGAACACTGTGATCAGCATTTCTAACTATGAATCAAAATCATTTCTTAATGAATGTGTTTGGTTAGGGATGGCCCTTCATGGGGCCCCTCTTAGACGTAATGTGATATGTATGTGCACAGTGCGATGGTATGTGTGTTGCCCTGCAGCCGTGTACCATCAGCAGCACCAGGCCTCGAGTCTGAGCAAGCCTTTGACTGACACAAGGAGCTGGGTGGTAATAAAGTGTCCTCAGTGTTGAACGATGAGAACGAGTGAGGGCTGAGAGGCATCTAATTGGGCATCTGTGCCTCTTCAGCTAGCTGTTAATGGCCGCTCTCATTCCTAATATGAGAGTCGGTGTCGTGAGGAGAAAGCAAAGAAGATGAGTAGCCAACTGTGGCTCAATGGGAAGATCAAGGCTTGTATACTCAGTTGACTGTCATGAGGACAAACATGCTGCTTACATTTGCCATATAAAACATTTTTGATGGACAAAATATCAGGGGAGCCTTGTTAATGGATGCTCCGTTTCATCTCAGATGTTGGACTAACATCTGGTGGCTGAGCAGGCCACAGCATCAAACTGAATTCATTGTATTGTTCGTCAAAGCATTCCTGGACAGAATTATCCTGGCAGCGCTGACCGTAGCCTTGCTGCCAGGATATTCTGGGACTTCCGGTTTAGCACCAGATATTTCCATTGTGTGTTCATCCATGTCAATATATAACTCCTCATTGTACAAAAGTTCAATTTCATAATGAGAGTTGTGGCGCTCTGTAAGCTCATTGGCTACCATACCCCATTCTTGAGGGTCCAACAACTTTCCGTCACTCGTCCATCTGTTGATTTCTCCTCTCACCTTCGTCGTCGTTTGGAGTTAACATTACCGTCTCCTCGTCCCTCTGTCCTCACTATAAACTGTTGTTTTTCTCACTTCACAAAACGTCTCTCCAATTCACAAATTACACAAGCTTATCAAAGCCCACTCCAAGAGTTTGTGATCACAATTCTTCCACTTTGAACCCACATATCGCCATAATGCAACAAAAGATAAAACATTTCTAATTTCCACGTTTCTAATTGGCTCCTGCTGGGACTAGAGAACACAAGCCTCAGGCAAGTTTAAACGAGTCCAATTTAGATTGGCTATCTAATCTTCAAAATAACATAAATCCAAACATGAAAAGACGTTGCTTGAGATTTCCACTAATGCAATGCAGAGATAAGCCAACCATACTTATCGTATTTACAGTATGTGTACACACCATTTTTATTTATGGTTTGTGCTTTACATATGTTTGTAATACATACCCACACAATAGATTTAGATTTTACATAATCGTCTGATTGCCGCAGCACAGGTGTGTCTCGTGTCCCAGTGCTTGAAGGATGTACAATAAACATGAATAAAAGATTTTTTCATGATGGTGTTAAATCGAGTGTTTGTGCTAAAAGCATGATACAATAAAACCCCAAGATATGCTGTTAGTTTACGATACTTACTATTCATATCAAAGAACGAGATCACGGGTACAAGCGGCCGAAATGGGTTTTCTCAGACGGGTGGCTGGCGTCTCCCTTAGAGATAGGGTGAGAAGCTCAGCCATCCGTGAGAGACTCGGAGTAGAGCCGCTGCTCCTTTACGTTGAAAGGAGCCAGTTGAGGTGGTTCATCTAGTAAGGATGCCACCTGGGCGCCTCCCTAGGGAGGTGTTCCAGGCACGTCCAGCTGGGAGGAGACCCCGGGGAAGACCCAGGACTCGGTGGAGAGATTATATCTCCTCACTGGCCTGGGAACGCCTCAGGATCCCCCAGTCGGAGCTGGAGGATGTGGCCCGGAGAAGGGAAGATTGGGGTTCCTTACTGGAGCTGCTGCCCCCGCGACCCGATCCCGGATAAGCGGTAGACGATGGATGGATGGACTATTCATATCTTGCTTAATAAAATGAATGTGACTAATGTTGATTATGAAATTATCTCTAGAGGCTTAACATGATATAACGAAGCAACATCCTTTCAGAACCTTTTTTTTTGTGTATTTTTAAGACGGGACTGCAGCGTCGTGTCTCTGGGACAGGGTTACTGAGTTTTATTGTGGTTTTTTTTTTGTCGATGAACTGGCTGTGTGCTCGTTTGGTATCATGAAAACCAGGCAGGAGAGAGACCCCTGCTGCGACCCAGACAGGTGTGTCCAGTCCTCAGAGAGGAAAACATTCTGATCCAATGCCGTTGCAATGTGGTCAGTGCAGGTTGTGCAGAGGGCACAGTCACAGAGAATCGTGGTGATGTTAGAGGGAATTTTAGCAGATGGGGCTCGTCTGTTACTCGGTGCACCTGTTTACTTAGAGACACGCTAGTCTGCAGCTGCTACGGTGGAGGAGAAAGGAGCATGTTAGGAACATTTTTGAAGTACTCTCCACCCTCTTGCGACACTTGAAACAACATCTTTTTGTAGATTTTAATGGTCAGTTTAAGGAAAAAAAAAAGTGTTATTGCTGTTTTTCTAAGCGTATTACTGCTCATTGAAAGCCCTTTTTCAACATCTACATACATATAATACATTATGATGTTACAGCGCAGGCACTTACTCTATATTCCTCCCAGTTGCGCTTCATTAATCTACACTTAATATACTGTAGATGTATTCAGCTAATTAATTGAAACGCTCAGACTTATTGTGGTTGTAGCATCTCGGTTCAGGAAACGCTTCAATGTACATACCTCACCGAGTAGGATAACGAGAAGGAGAATGAGTCACACGGTGCGCTACAATTGTTTTGATTAGACATGTATGGTTTCCTTTATGACATTCATGAATGTATATATATGCCATTAAATGTTTGTTGATGAGATTTCCATATGACAGCTACAGCATCGCTCAGAAACATTTATGGTCAGAGGCATTGTTGCAGTATCGAGGCTTTAAACTTTTAAAGGTTTAATGGTTCAACATTACCATATTATTACGTCATATTCCAACATTTCCTATTCAACTATTGTTCTTCCTGAGCACATCAGTATTTTCTCATTCTCTAATTCAGTCTCCGTCGAGATCAGCTGTGCGGCTGTTTTGTCTCCTTTTTTGTGCTCATCACTCAGCGGCCACTGTGCCCACCTGGAGCATCTGCTGACGGCCCTTCATGTCCACATAATGACTCTAATCACACTATTAGTCAGTGTGGCACTCAGAAACACCGCAGAGTGGGTTCAATCCACTCGCCATTCAATCAATTTAGGATGAGAAAATACTTATCTGGTAAAGTTTGTCTTCGTTTACCTCCTGGGAAATAGTAAATGCTGGTAATGTAAGCTGTTATGTGTTGTTAAATTGATTGAATATGAAGTGTACCTCGGTAAGGCCTGGGCACAATATCGTTCACAAGAACACTATAGTAGTTCTTAGTTTTCCTTCCTCCAAGCACCTCTGAAGTTTAGCCAGCAGGTTAACTTTAGCCCTTTTTCTGGCCCTGAAATGATGTCAAAGTGATACCAGGCTGTACGGGATCTTTTACAGAAATGTGTGGGTTTTTTTTAGGGAATTTTAACCAACAGCCACCCACCAGCGATTGAGAGTTCTCATGTCCTGTGGTGTGAATGTGATCATGTTTGTTTGAATGTACAAGCCGGTGTGATTGGTGCCCTTTCCACGGAGTAATCTGCCAAATGTTTGCTGGGATAGAGTGCAGGTCCACTGCAACCTTGAAGAAGTTAAGATGTGCAGAGGAAAGATGGATGAATTTGAACAAATCCATTGTTATTGCTGATACTTTCAAGTTAACAAGAATAATTAAGTAAAACCAGCCATATAGAGATTATATAGCGACACATTTGTACCTGTATTTAATCCAAATATGGTATTACATTCAAATGTAAATGTTTTTTGATTCAGTAGATTGTTATAAATAATGTAAAGTCCAAAAGAAAACACTTGCAATGCAGTCTGACAGGTAATCAGAGAGTTGTTGTGTTAGTGGATGAGCTACAGTACAGCCATATGCTACCTGCCCCACTGATGGTCCTGTGGTTACACACTCAGCGTGGGTCCAGGTTTATCACTGCCAAAGAGGGCCACCCAAACACAAGGTAATTATGAGAGTCAGCGGGGTTCTGGGAGTGCTGACAATAATATTGTTGTGTTGAAGAATGGCTTCCTTTCCCACCTTTCAAGCTGTGAATTACATTTCTGATTGAAAGTCATCTTGTTGCCTCAGTTAAAAGTTGCTGTAAAGTTATGTTTGCATTGAGCGGTAATCAACGAAACACAGTGTGTGTATCTTTGAGGTCTGACAAATGTGTAAAGTGCATTTCCCCGCCTCATAAAACATTTGCAAAGTAGATTCTTTGTTCCGATTTCTGTATTGTTTACATCCACGTTTGCTTTCCAGCAGTCTTCTTCTTACCCGCTGTTGTTGGCGCATCGCCTCGTTTGTTGAAACTGTTGATCAGCAGTGTTGTGTGAAAGCAACTGAAGAATGTAAAATGCCCCGCCCACGTTGTGCACCATACAAACAAAATGGGCACCGGCGCGTCAAGACATTGCTCCATTGCGCTGAAAGGAGCCAAAAACTCTTGTCTTTACCTTCTCTGTCTGCAGCTCCAGTTGCTGTTTGTGTCTCCATGGCACTAAAATGCATACAGTTACAGAATACTTGAAATACATGACTCTGTTGACCACAGTTCAAAGCCCTTGATATGCACAGTGTAAAATTGGCTCTTGTTTTAGGGTTAGGGTTAGGGTTAGGGTTAGGGTTAACCCTAACCCAGCCGGACCATAGTGAAGAAGTTGTTGTATTGGTAAGGGTGCATGTTGTTGTCTTTTAATGCGTGCACTGACCCTTTTAAAAGTAAAACTAGTCATTGAAAAGTAAACCAGTAAAAGTCAAAATCCCAAATCTGATTCCGCCGCCTGTAACGGGTATGATCTTTCCGCAATTATCCAACATGTGCTTTTCCTTAATCTCCCTGAATCTTAAAGGTTTTGTTCCTCCATAGATCTGGTATATTTCACAGCAACCTGCAGAGGCAGATTTCAGCTACAGCCTTCAGGTTGTTCGAGGCTGCAGCTACCCTGCAGTTTTAAAGGACTTAAGAAAGTTTTGATGTCCTCAAGTATGAGTTTCACAATGACAAAGTTCTTGTAAATGTTAGTGCTGCTGATTATTTTTTATAAGAGTATTCTCTGCAGTTTGGTGTCGTGTAAATGTTAAATTTAGTCCGGCTGCCTCGGGACTTTGAACAGAGTGGGAAGCAGACAGTCACAACGAGAGACAGACAGAGACAGAGAGGGGGGATGAAACTAATGAAACTAGAAATGGGGGTGAGAAGAGTCAGAAGAGTCCGAGCATGACCCACATACAATTGCTCACCGTCTGATTAACTTGACAATTCTGGATCCCCCATGTACTCACTTGGAATAAAATACTAATCATTTGTTTAGTGAACCTCCTCCTGACCTGATTTGACTGCCATTTGTTCAACCCTGCGAACGCTAAGATCCTCTTTCATCTCCAGCTCCACCCCGCCGGCAGCTCAGAGGCTTGTCGCGGGCACAGAGGTGTTGCTTGTACTTAACCTGCATGCTTCACGCTCCTTCTCTAACTGTTGGATTTTAACTTTGTTCAGGAGTTTCTCGCCGTCACTGGAGTTCCCCCCGTCTTTATCGGGTAAGTGGTAGAGAAGCTTACCTGTGAGCTCTGCTGGAAAACCTCAATGTAGGTTATCCTTTGTAACCCCGGACCACCTGAGCAGTACATGAAAAGAATACAGGCTTTGCGTGTTCCTTTTCATTCAGGCATTGTGTGTGTATGTGTGCGGAAATGGATTGTTCAGTATGAAGTATTTATCCATAGTGAGTTTATTACCTACAGTAGATGGCGGTCAGAAAGCCCCTAGTTTGGAAAACAGACATAAGTAGAGTCACAGGAGCTAAGCAATGCACGGCTGCGTAGAGGTGCAGCACAATGTATTATAGCCATCTAAAAGAAAGGCCCATCTAAACAAATCAATATCAGTTTAAGTGTGTGCTAAATTTAGAATATTTTCACCGCTTCACCTTGCTGTCAGGCAGACCTTTCTGACGGGAACTGAAGCCATTATCTATGCTCTCTTCAAAGACACTAGACTCTTTAGACAAAATACATTTAGCTGCAGCCCCCATACACCCATACACGGCAGTACATTGTTTAGCTTCCTTAGTCCTGTCTGTTTCTCCGAACTGGGGGGGCGTGCCGACCGTCATCCACTGTAGGTAATACACTGACTACTGATAAGTACTTCAAACAATACAAACTACACCTTTAATCTAGCTCTGGGCTACGTGTAACATTACACACAACACACATGAGGGTGTGGACAAGCCAGCAGGTCGCCGAAAAGGCTTGGCTTACATCCTCTGATGGGTTTGTTTCGGGGCCTTGCTTATTGATTGGCTCTACCATTACAGTTTCTGCTGCACGGTGCTTTGAGTAGAGCTATAACTGTAACCCTAGCAAGCCGCTAAATCTGTTTTCAAAGGTGATGCTTCAGGGCAGGTTCAGGAAGAGGGAGGATGTGCATAGGATTATGATACGTTCTCTGATACTGTTTTTTCTAAAAGGTGGAGCATGTTTGCTAGGGGAATGTACATTTGCTAGCTTTTGTTCTCAACTACATGGAGTTCTTTATGCGTAGGATAGACCGGTATCACATCAAGTTGAGTAATAGCAAAGAAATGTATGTGACACATTCTGAATCATCCTTTTAATCTAAACAACATGGGAGCAGCTCACAGATAGACGGAGAGTGTGTCCTTCTGTGAGCGGCTCCCGTGTACGTTCTACCTTGGACTTATTCTGGATGGCAGTTGCATACAATGATATTTGTAATTCGGAGATTCTGTGTGTTCGGTGCAGAGAGGTGGACATGAGCAGGCGACTGGTATTGAAATTCAGTGAATGCCAATTATGCAAAACCACTTTTTTTGTGACTGTGCGTGTAATGTGTAGTGATGTCTTGTACTGTCTTATGCATGAGGATTAGGAAAATGTGATTACTCAGAAATGCACTGGACAACACTGACCTGTCCATATTCCTCTGTGGGCTGAGCAAGTGGTTTCTTTCCATTATGTGTGAGCGGGCTACAAAATGTGCAGCATTTGAGAGCCTTTCAGCTAACTGCCTGCCCCTAATGTGTCAAATGGACAATGGGATGGTTAGGCTAATTTCTGCAGAAGGGGTTTTATGATGTTGCAACAAGCTGTCAGAGTGAGGCAGATAATGGGACAGAGAGATTCGATGTCGCCTTTCAGATGAGCTAATGTCCCTTTTTTGGAAAACTTCGCTTTCAAGCCTACATCCGGCCACAGCATTTTTCTTATTCAATGAGGAGATTCTGTTGTTAACAAACTGACTACGCAAAGCAACACCCCTAGCTTGGAAGGGCAGCTCTCTGATCATCGACAGATCAAAAGAAAAGAGGGGAGGTGGAGATGGAAAGCGAACAAAGAGGAGACATCGGCAGAGAGAGAGAGAGAGAGAGAGAGAGAGAGAGCAGGAGATACAGAGAAGGGAGCGCTCGCCTCAGAACAAAAACAGTCAGGAAAATGCACGTATGTGAAGAAGGGGAAGAGATGGAGAGAGGAAGACAGGGAGGATAGAGGGAGGGCTACTCTCAGCATCATCTGACAGGAGAGGCTGATCCCCAACAGCAGGTGTTTGAGGAGAGAGAGAGAGACTTAGTCAGACACACGGAGGGAGCGATACATAGAGGAGCACCAAGTTGTTGAGGAGAAGAGACTGAGCTCCAAGGTAAGAAAGGACTGGGATGCTATAGTGTGCTGTGCTTGGAGGGAGGAACTGTTTGAAAGATTGAGAGAGCTTTAGACAATACAAGATGGACAGATAGGAGAGAGAAACGGACATTGACGATACAGCCAAAGAAGAGTCTGCCTGTTGTCGAGCTTTGTCTCCAGCTCCAGCTGATTTGTCCTCACCCTTTGTCACTCTGAACTTTCTCTCCGTGTCTCTCTGTCTCCCTCTCTCGTTCTCTCTTGTCCACCCAGGGAGCGGCTCACTGGCATGTCAAATAAATGACTCTGCTTTCATTGTGCATTAGCTGCTACACTTGATTAGATTAGTTGCTCTCTACTAAGTGAACCTGCAAAGCTTAAGGGTTTAAGTGTGCTCGTCTCTCTCGGACTGTGTGTCTGCATGTGTGTGTGTGTGTGTGTGTGTGTGCGTGTGTGTGTGTGCTGGTGGAAGGAAAGATGCAGCCAAGCAAGATATTACTCTTAAAGCAAAAATGTGATCTGAATATTATATTTGTTCAGTATTAGTGAATAGAGGAGCCCAGAGCAAGAGATGCATCTATAATGCCGTCAAAAGGCAAAAACCTGGAGCTGATTCAATGAAAATGAATTCCGAATAAACATTCTCGTCTCCTAGATGGCTTTGAGCTTTCACATCCAGTGAAGTTTCATTTTCATTTTCATATCAAGAGGAACATTGTTCCTGAATGTCTGCAAAGTTTGTGCTTTGCCAAGTGCCCAATTCCCTCTTGCTGGAGCAACTCCAGAATTTGTCTTTTGGTGACATCAAGAGAGCGACTGACTGATGATAATGATGATGACCCCGTGTACTGTTAGCAGAACACAGTTACAGCTTTGCACCCAGTGAATTGGAAGTAAGCAAATCAGGAGCAAATAGAAGTTAGTTTCTCGCAGCGCTCCAACCGTTTCTTCTTCTCAGCTCAGTCATAACTGTTCGAGACACCGGGCTGCAATCGTGTTGACAGATTCGACAGACAGAAGTCTTCAGATCAACGTTGACATGAACATTTTGTCGCACGCCTGACTGGCGGTTAGTCATCGACTGATGTTCTAGGTGATAAGCCTGCTGCACCAGAGTTCTTTGTTTTTCTCTAAAGTGAGAGGGAGTTCTCGAAGTATCAGAAAACCCTTCCTATGTTGTCGGACCTGTAATTACAGATTTCATTGTCATTAATTGGTTTTAGTAGAATTGGGTTGCTCGATATCCATCAGATATGTTCAAAGTGTGTTTGATTCCTGTTGCATCCAGAAATGTACCCATTGGGGATATAGTTGCAAAGCAATGGATGGAGATTCTGATCCTTCCTGCAGTGCCTGTGGCTATCTTTTGTTTGCCAAAGAAACCAATGCGTCTGTTAGTCTTGCAGACATCATGTGTTTTTCTACCTTCTTTTTTCACCAGTGTCAGTTATTTGCTTTTAGTAACGCATCTTTTTGTAAACCTATGCTGATTTTTTATTTATTTTTCTGCTGCAGTGATGAAAATCTCAAAGGCCTGACTTTCAGCTGACTGTAGTTATTCTTCTTGGACTTTGTGGGTCTAACCACGACTGACAAACGATCTGTACACAACCTTGTGTGGTGCAACGGCAATTCATTGTCAGCTTATCAGGTATTTAGGGATACATTATAATCCTGTACTAATTTATCAAACATTACTATCATAATGTGTTGGATGGTACACACACCTCTAAAAATAAAGCTCTGTTTTTGCTGTGGCCAACGGCATGCTAAGAATAACTCGTAATGACTGAGCATGAATCATCACTAAATACAGTGAACATCTCTTACTGGTTACTGGTAAAATAATTTGTCTTACTCGTTGTTTTTAGCCTTCTCAGCACGCCGGACATGTCACTGATCTTGACTTTTAAAATAAGGATTCAATTGCTGTATCTGACTGACTTTAACCTTTTGCTCTCTGTGGCTACAGCAACACACCACAGACCCATCCTACTCAAATGTATGTTTTAAATTTGGTTTCAGGGCATTTAATGTTGTCCAGCTCATTTGTATGAGCTCCTGAAGCCTGAGCCATGATTGGACTACAGAAAGCGGAACGTCTTATTAGAGCTCATGACCCAGCGGTCTGTGGAGCTAGTTTGCTGGCAACACATAGGATTCATTGAGGGATTGAGTTTCAGAATGCTTTTTGTATATTTTAGTGACTTGAAAAACATATGATTCTATCATGAAGAGCATCGTACTCCAGCAGGTGAAGGGCTGTGTTTCACTCACTGGTCTACCAACTTAATTAGCAAAGTTAAAACCGTGTGAACACTTTGGAATATGCTATTTTGAGGTTTTTCAACTGGGGGTAAATGTTGCTTTCAGATATTGTGCTGTTTTTATGATGGCTTATGATGAAATGATATGCTTGGACACTTCAGCATATTAAAAACAACCTGGTCATTCTCCTTAAAACTACATTTACCTTGGGAGTTTGGGTTATAATACATGTACTTATCTCTGATTTTACATTCATTCTGTATTGTAGATTTGAGTTTGTTTTTCGACTGGAACATCTTTGATTGAGGTGATGATGTTGCTAGGTGACACACATTTACACAACTGTAGCAGCTGTAACAAAACAGCAACCTCAGTATGGAGAGAAAAAGAGGAAGGAACTGTGTGCGCAGTGTGTACCGCAGAGCAAGAGCTACTGCAAAATGAATGTAGAGCCAAAGAAATGAGCCACATGTTGGTAGTGTCCGCACACTCGGCCCGTATTAACATTGGCATGAGCGACCTGTTTTGTTCGTCAGAGAGAGAAATATACTTATTCTTCTCTTCTCTGTTTCTCTCTTGGCCTTCTGCTTCCACACGTTTGTAAATAGTTAATCAGATGTGACTGAAGAATGAACCTTTCACATGGGATCATGTGTGTCCAGCTTGACGAGACGCATCTCATTGTTTAAGCTGGCTAGATAATTGTAGTGGGACGTGCCTGCAGCGTGCCAATCATCCCGCCGACGGGACACAGTGACCCTACCACCTGGCTGCTGCCGTGCACAGGCTTGACCCGCGTCAGTCACCCGGTCCAAAGCTCACCAGGACACCAGAGTATTTCATTAATCCAACTAAAACAGTTGCTTATTTATACAACTCTAGTTCTCCGTAAGTAAGGAATGGAGAAAGTGTGTGCTTTTGCTGTAATATACATAATTATTAACAAATGAGGGATCTCTGATTGCAGACATTTTGGCTCGTCCATTGCATATTAGTTGCATTATTAATGCGAGTGATAACATTGAAGTTATTAGTGACTGATTTCCAACTAAGAATTCCCCCCTGACCAAATCCAACAGCATTTGTACCAGGATGCTGCACCTGTGTTTGACCACTTTTAATCTTTAAAGAATGACTTTATGAGCGGTAAGTAAATGATAATGTACAGCGAGCTGGTCATTATTGCGAAATGCACCCTGAAGAGGCTACTTACTAAAGAAATGAATCATTTGACACAAAATATTGATTTAAAAATGATTTTATTGATTTAAAATATTAAAAATGATTTCTTTTTTTATTGATTTTAAAAAGATTTTTTTTATTGATTTTCATTGATTTTTAAATGATTTTTAAATGATTTTAAAAGATTTTTATTGATTTAAAAGAAATAGTCCGCTGCTGTTTTCATAGATCGAACTTTGTCCATAACAAAGTGTGTTACGGTGTCCGCTATAAAGAAATAACAGATCGTAAAATGTCGAAATGGACTAATCAGAAACGAGTATTCGACGAAGCTGTGTAATAAACCTCAGTAACAACCATCAGTCCAGACTGTACTGTTCACATTTGTCTTTATGCTCTTTGCATGCTAATAATTACTCTCCTGCACACGTGTGCCTCAGTGCCTTTGTAGCACATGATGAATTACTCAACATTCCTCTTTGATTGCGACCTAATAAATCCATATCAAACAATATCATCATGTCATATGTCAGGATGGTGGTATTTGATAAGGTGTGCTCGCGCTGATTGTCAGAATGTGCCAGTCTGAAATCTCTCCATGAGTCAAACTTAGCATTTACCCTTGCACCAGATATATTTCTGTTATCTGCCTTCTAAATGAATGCAGTTACAGTATAACACACACACACACACACACACACACACACACACACACACACACACACGCACACACACACGCACACACACACACACACACACACACACACACACCACATAATTGTTCATCCTCCGTGATGAGAGCCACTAAGTGTAGGTAGTGAAACTGGCAGGCTGTCAGGCAGCTCTCATCTTTCTGTCTTTGGAGTTTTCCTAAATCAAGATTGATTTGCATCTTTGTGCTTTGCCTCTCATTATGGAAACAGTCCCACATGGGAGGTTTGGGTTCCCGGTCTGCATGCTGAAGCAGCGGGCAGGTGACTCACGCATGCTGTACAGTGATGAAGGAAACATGAATTTAATGAAATAGTCTGCCAAGGTAAAACAAAAGAACCTTGTAATTAAGTGTAATAATAAATCTAAGTTACAGAAATCTGTGTTTTGGCCCTCGCTGCCTTGACTGCTCCTATGGGACAGTTACGGCAGGTAGAATAAGGTGTCATCTCAGGAGAAAGTAGGCAGATTTTTGACCGAGCATGCCCAGTAAGCCACTTCTTTGCAGGCAGATTTGAATGCATCAGTCTTGGCTGGCAGCAGCACTTGACATCATCTTTTCATCGTGTTCCTGCTGCATTAAATGAAAGAAGTAACAAAGTTCACTCTCTGGAGGAATATCTGTTCTGAAGAGCTGAGGATGCTGCAGGAAAGATCTTTTTTTGTTGTCATTTCCTGGGATTCAGCAGAGATCAGAAGCAATAAAGAAAAGTGTTGCTGCTATGTTACCAATAGATGTCTTAACCTCAACTCCAGGTCATAAAAGTGCAGCTCTGTTTCAGACTTTATAGATACTCTTCAGTTGTAATAGGAACAGCTTTTACAGATAGGGAACTGCGCAATATCAAATAATGGCGTGTCTGCAAAAGAAAGACCACTATGTGTTTTATTTCAACACATTACAAAGCACTGTGGTGTGTGTGTGTGTGTGTGTGCCAAAATGGCAGAATGGAGGAAATATGCGAGTGTGAGTGTGCAAGTCTCCACCAATTCTCACTCCAGTCTCACCAAAGAAATCAGATTGTGCTATTGTTCTGTGATTCTTTATGCTTGAAAGCAGAGTTTAGAAAAGCCCTCTGCTGCAGATTTGTGAACAGGTTGCATGCACAGACGGGCTGCAAATTCTAGCAAGTGACTTGTTGTGTGAGACAAAGTACGAAGTAATAGGCCATTATAGTGACCAGAATCCTGGTAATTCACTCCAATCACACAGAGAAGAGAAAGGGCTGGGGTGGGGACGGAGAAAGAGAGGCGAGGACAGTGGGTTAACAGATGAAAAGCTGAGGGTCCTTTATTCTTCTGCTTTGTATCAATTTGTCACTTTATTCTCGCTCGTTTCTACACTTCCCTCGTTCTCCTGCTCTCCTCTATTTCACAATCTCGCCTCTAATCGCGCTCATCTCATCGCCTTCAACCGAGCTGGTGTGAGGGCAAAAGCTGCAGGCAAGCTACACACAAAGGACGGGGAGTGTTTGTATTACTCCTGAGTAAAGAAATACTATCAGGACAGTGGTGTAATAATAGCACCCGTCTCATTGTAGTAAGAGTTGAATGATCCTCTTTGATGGAATGAGTCAATTGTCTTACGGACATTTCCTGCGCTCTTGTTGCTTAAAAGAGAAACTGAGCTCAAGGTTGGCCTAACCTCTCTCTCCCTCCCTCTCTCTCTCTCTCTCTCTCTCTCTCTCCTCCCACCCCTGTATCCTCTCTGACTCACAGGAAACAAGATGGAAGGATTCCTCGTATCTCTGATGAAGTAGAGCCCTCGCTAGCAAACTCCCACCCTCCATTTCCTCTTCCCTCACTTTCAAAGGTAACTCAAGACTTTGACCTTCCGCTGTTATTCCTCTCTATTAGGGTTTGCTTTCGGCACCGTCGCTCGAATCAGAAACTGACACAGTGCCAAGAATCTGATCTGATAAAAGAATTTGAACATGCCTGAAATAGAAAACAAGTCATCTGAATTTTTCCACACTTTGTTACAGCTGACATACTGGCACATGATACATGATGTTAGGAGAGCTCTTTCTAATTCCAATGTAAAAGATGTCGGGAGAAAATCAATCAAAATCCATCAAAATCCAAAATCAATCAAAATCCACTCATGTTGTGAAAAAATACAGTTTATCTGAAGTTAATATGAGGCTTCAGCACTCTACATCTGACAAATCAAGAAGGGTTAGGAATAATTAAAGCAAGCAAATGGAAAAGAGCCATTATTAATTGTATTAGTTACACCTGTGCAACTTCACATTTCTACTTTGAAAAAGGTCTGTCAACAATATTGTATTTGTGTAATAATAGAGGATGTAGATAAATGGATATGGTGACAAATATCCTAAGTTATTTATTTAAAGGATTTTAGGAAATCTGCAGATATTTTATACTTGTAGTAAAAGCCTGATATATCTTCTTCCTCTGTTCCATAGACAACAATTGTTTTTGCACATGTATGAAGGAACATGTAACCATTTATGGCAATGTAGGTCCTTATAAGTCAATATTGACTAGTGCTCTAAATATGCATTAATATTTAATAATGTCTGCCTAACCCGTCAAAGCATCAGTGATAGTGATGAGTCCAGTATATCAATAATCAAAGCATACTATTTAGCATGTCAAATGCAGTACACCAACATGCTTTTCTGGCTATTCAGACCCACAATCCTTTGTGCTGCGGATATATACCGAACAGGGTCAAAGTTCAAGGTGCAACATTACAAATAAATGGTGTGTCCCAATTGTATGATTACTGCATGCATACAGTATGCACTTTGTAAGGACAGCTGCAGTACATACTAAAAGAAGGAAAGAGTGTGTGTGTGTATAGAGTGTATATAGTGTTACCAGTCCATCCCGACCTTCAATGCATCTGTTAATTTTCACTCCTTACTGGTTTCCAACCTTCTTTTTTTTCTCCACTCATCATATCCTTCAGCTGCTACACCAGGTGGAAGGTGGCTCTAATTCCCCTCCACCTCTGGTCGCGGTTGGCAGGTTGTTGTGGTGGCTGACAGAAGAGTCTGCGCCCTCTGTCACAGGCTTCTGGGACAAATATAGATGTGCAGCAGTTGCTCCTCTCTGATACATACCATAGGCACGTTGATATTATTTTTGTCACGCATGCGGTGGGGACTAACAAAATGTAGTTAATACATGGAGCTGCGCAGAATAGACTCGCAGGAATACATTTGTTTTCTTAATTTGAATTGTCTCTATGTCGTCATGTGAGAAGTGTTCTCATTTACGACCTAATGACTTTTTAAATGTTAAAATGGATTGTGTGTGTCTGTAGTGACGGAAAGGTTTAATTTCAACAGTACATGCATGAGGTTGCACACAGCAGGGTTGTTAAAGCCGAGAACTTAAACAACTTAATAACAACAACTGCAACACTTAATAGTTTTATTGCTGCCAGTGGTTGAAGTTAAAAGCTCTTTAAGTAAATCAGCCAAGTGTTTCTGAATAGATCAGAGCGGATGTAAGGACGACAGACCAACTCGCACAGAAGAGCTTGGATCAGAGAAATGCAGAGAATACTTCAGATGAGCTACAACCTGACAGTGACAGTGTAGTACAGAGGGGCAGAGTTATATGGCATGCATCAAAGGTCCCAAGGCTGGAATTGAACCCAGGATGTTGTGGCTACATGGAATGCGTTGTATCCACTTGGCTACCAAGGCGCTCCATAGGGAGGTTACTTTTTAATAAAGTCACTGATTCATCCACATGAGGATTCATACATGACTTGTACTCCATGTGTAATTATCACAAATATTCCTGCATTCAGTTTGTCTTAGAGGGAAACGTCAATTTCACACATCAAAGTCTGTTTACGTATGTGAAAAAGGTTGCACACATCCAAAGTCTGACAAAGTGCCTCAAATGATGATCACTTGGCTGAAGACTAGTTTGAAAATGAAAGAAAAAAAGCTGTAGGTGGGGAGTTAGACAGAAGTGGACTTACCAGACCTCTGTAGCCCGCTCTAGCATAGCACAGCCTTTAAATGAACTGTTAGTGATGGATAGATAGATAGATAGATAGATAGATAGATAGATAGATAGATAGATAGATAGATAGATAGATGATAGATAGATAGATAGATAGATAGATAGATAGATAGATAGATAGATAGATAGATAGATAGATAGATAGATAGATGATAGATAGATAGATAGATAGATAGATAGATAGATAGATAGATAGATAGATAGATAGATAGATAGATAGATAGATAGATAGATGATAGATAGATAGATAGATAGATAGATGGATGGATAGATAGATAGATAGATGATAGATAGATAGATAGATAGATAGATAGATAGATAGATAGATAGATAGATAGATAGATAGATGATGATAGATAGATAGATGATAGATAGATAGATAGATGATAGATAGATAGATGATAGATAGATATATAGATAGATGATAGATAGATAGATAGATAGATAGATAGATAGATGATAGATAGATATATAGATAGATGATAGATAGATAGATAGATAGATAGATAGATAGATAGATAGATAGATAGATAGATGGATGGATGGATGGATGGATGGATGGATGGATGGATGGATGGATGGATAGATGATAGATAGATAGATGGATGGATGGATGGATGGATGGATGGATGGATGGATGGATGGATGGATGGATGGATGGATAGATAGATAGATAGATAGATAGATAGATAGATAGATAGATAGATAGATAGATGATAGATAGATAGATAGATAGATAGATAGATAGATGATAGATAGATAGATAGATAGATAGATAGATAGATAGATGATAGATAGATAGATAGATAGATAGATAGATAGATAGATAGATAGATAGATAGATAGATAGATAGATAGATAGATAGATAGATAGATAGATAGATAGATAGATAGATGATAGATAGATAGATAGATAGATAGATAGATAGATAGATAGATAGATGATAGATGGATGGATGGATGGATGGATGGATAGATAGATAGATAGATAGATAGATAGATGATAGATAGATAGATGATAGATGGATGGATAGATAGATAGATAGATAGATAGATAGATAGATAGATAGATAGATGATAGATAGATAGATAGATAGATAGATAGATAGATAGATAGATAGATAGATAGATAGATAGATAGATAGATGATAGATAGATAGATAGATAGATAGATAGATAGATGATAGATAGATAGATAGATAGATAGATAGATAGATAGATAGATAGATAGATAGATAGATAGATAGATAGATGATAGATAGATAGATGATAGATAGATAGATAGATAGATAGATGATAGATAGATAGATGATAGATGGATGGATGGATGGATGGATGGATAGATAGATAGATAGATAGATGATAGATAGATAGATAGATAGATAGATAGATAGATAGATGATAGATGGATGGATGGATGGATGGATGGATGGATGGATGGATAGATAGATGATAGATAGATGATAGATAGATGATAGATAGATAGATAGATAGATAGATAGATAGATGATAGATAGATAGATAGATAGATAGATGATAGATAGATAGATAGATAGATAGATAGATAGATAGATAGATAGATAGATACTTTATTCATCCCAAGGGAAATTTAGGGATAACGTTCAGTGGTTGCATTGTGGGTAATAAACGCGTTATGTCAGGGAAGAAGAATGAAGAATCCTGTGCAGCAGTAATAGAAGAGAAACTAACAGATTCAGCAACTTTATGCTGAAAGTTCAAGGTTCCTGCTTTCTTAAGTCCGTCATAAGGCAGTTAGTGATAATAATGCATTCCACATACAGATGCCCAGAGGATGTTAATCAGAATGCAAGACATCCTTTATGTTATTTGAAGAGTTACAGCACAGTGCCTCTTCGTCTAAACTGACTGTTCACTGCTTTTGCCTGAGTGAAGGCGGGAGGAGATCGGCTTCAGCATACAGAGAGGTCAGCAGCAATTCTGTAGACCTTAACCTCTGTGGCAATCAACCAGCTCCTCTGAGGCAGGGATGAGGTGGAGGGATGAGGTGGAGGGATGAGGTGGAGGGACTCCATCTAAGTGAAGTACATTTGTGTCCCCCAGGCCTCGGTGGCCACAGCAAGGTAGAGCTCGTCTCTGGAGCCCGAGCTGATGAATGGACCCCGATGGATTTTCTCTGGCCGAAGTGTTAGACGCCTGTGCCCGTTGATTTGCCTCTCTTTGAAGTTTAGTTTTCCTTTTTACTGTGTTGCCTTTGTGGATGCAGCTAAACCAAAAAGCATGGAGGGATGGGGAGTGAGGAGGCGTGGGGGGGATATTGCTCTGGATGCAAATCATTGGCAATTTGTCCGTGGAAATTCAAATAGGGCTCTGGTTGGGAGGACTTAATGAGGTACTGGAGTCAGAGCTTTACTGCTCAGCTTGCAGACTGAGTAGAAAGTTCTGGACTGTATGGTTCACGGATCTGATGCTCCTCATATGTATTCACTGACATACCATATTTTGACTCACTCACTCAGACGTTCAGTCAGTCGATCAACCAATCAGTTGATCCGTCAACCGGTTACTCTCTCACTCATGCACTGCCACTATCTGTCTTTGTTAGACACACACACACACAGACACACACACACACACACACACACACACACACACACACACACACAGACACACACACACACACATGCACACACACACACTGTAATTGCTGGTAATCGACTCAGAGAAAAAGTGACCCCCTCAGGAGACAAAACGTGAGCAGCTTAAAACACTGAAGGACATAAAGTGTGCGGCGAAGACACTTACAAGTCAAACCTGCCACTCCCTCCGCTTATTTAGTGCTGATCTTGTTTTTTTTTCTACTGTACATATTGTTCCATTAGATCACACCACATACTGTAGTCCCCAGAACAACAGTGGGTCGACTTTCCTAACAGCTTGAGCTGAAATGTCGCACTCACCAACGCAGCTTCTCAATCAGTATGCTTTATGACTGAAACAATGTCAGTGCTCACAGTGTGAATCTGAATCGTAATTAATACCTCCCTCACATTTGCAATCATGCAACAATTATACATCATTATCAGGCAAGTGTGTGATTAGTATTCAGCTAAAGCCTGTCTAGACCTGAGTAAACAGATCCTTCAGTAATGAAATGTAACCTCAGGATTACACCTTGTTTAAAAAGCATTCTGATGCATTGTCATGCAGCAAAAAGTCACCTCTGTCTCTGTCTGCAATTTAATTCAAACCTTGGAACCTCTCCCCCTTGTGTGTACTTGCCATTGATTTCCCTTGCGAGACGGTTAGCTGACAGTGGTTATCTTCTATTGCGACGCCTAACATATATGGGGAGAATCTGTCTTTTCTTGTAAGCTTTCAGCAGTGCATTTATTTATTTATTTTTTACAGTAAAGTAGGTCAGTGTTTGTTGATGTCTGATGTTGGGACTGCGCCTGATGGAGAAAGCTGCACAGAAAAGAGATTTCACAGAACGACAACTCCTCTCTTTCGACCCACGGTGCCTCCCTCGGCTTTTTATCTCTCCTTTCCTCTTCTGTATTACTCCATCTATTATGCTCTCACATTAGTGCTTAGCCATTCGCAGCAGCACCTCCGAAATCATCTGTGCATAGTTAAGTCTCCCATCAGGCTGTGGCATCTACACATGTAGGGATCTGGGCTGCTTGCCTGTCTCACATATCTCCTCCCCCCCTAGTGCGACGACTGATAACACGTGGAGCTCTCACATTGTTGCTTTCTTACCAAGGACATGATGCAGTGAAAGTGCCTCAAGTATTCCCCAGAGAGCACCACTCACTTATTAACTTTTATCATTCATTTATGATGACCACTTTATGTGATTAATTGAAACAATCAAGAAAGGAAAAGGGATTCAAATGAGTCTATCTATTAATCTATAAGAGCAATGCAGGTATAATTAACCTACTTCTCAACATGTGCTGTAAAACACATCCTAACATTAACTGTAAAATGTTTAAAAGCTCTAGGTGTGTCCTTGTATGACTTATAACAAATGCCCGCGCTGACCTGTTTTCATGTTTATGTCTGTCTCTCAGTGTGGAGCTGTGTTTCTGGGAAGCAGACTTGATAAATGCAAGATGAAAGGAAAGAGGAAGAGAATAGTCTCGTATTGTGATTCAAAAGACACAGAAGAAGCCGTTCTCTATGACATAGGGAGGGGAGAAATAGTGTTCCTCCCTTCCTCCTACTTCCTACTTAACAGCTGTGTATGTCTACGGTAGGGTAGGGTGGGGTGGGGTGGGCCATGCAAAAAGGGGAAGGAAGGGAAATGTCTTTCTCACACTACGGCACATGTTACCTCACAAGCTAATCTATGGATTCAGATTGACAGCAATCAAGTTTTCTCTCCTCGTTTATTGCCCGAGCGACAGTTAGTGTGAAGCGTCATTGTCAATCCTGCCTTTCTCCTCGTGTCTGACGTGACAGCGACACCCTCACTCTTGTCAGCTTGCCTGCATCCGTACTAGTGGAACGATGACTGATTTTAGGATAGATAGGAATGCCATATTGGATGGACTGCCCAACACTCCCCCCAGTAAGCCTTTTCCCAAGAGACGATGCCTCAGTGATGTGAGTATTCTTCACTTGCTGGAAGTGAGAGATTCTTTTCGCTCCAGTTATTGTTACTTGTTTAATTCTTGAGGTAGCTTAGAGGCAGAAATATGTGTTTGGTGCTGCAGGACAGTAGATATTGGATTTTTGTACATTGTACAGATGGATACATGCTCCACTGCCCGAGGATCTGCCCTAGATTTAACCCCATACAAAACAAAATCAACTATGTTGTATTTGAGAAGTAGCTGCATACAGTACATGCATTTGTAATGTTTTATCTGATAATATCATGCAAAGTACAATTAGAACATTCTGATACAGTATGTCTACATAGCTATGGTTCATGCTCCACAGTGCATTGTTTTGGAGATTCAACAAACATGAGACGATGTTTGTTGATGTTTGTTTTGCAGTCAGGAGAGCCGTATCTTCCCGCATATCATATGCCACTGTTTATTTTCACATGCAACAATAGACTCACTGCTGCACCCTTTTATACGGGTGGTGATAGGTGTACGTTTAAGTATGCTTTATTACATGTATGTGTGAAAAAATGTTTATATGCACACACCGATACGCTTCCCTGTGTGTGTGTGTGTGTGTGTGTGTGTGTGTGTGTGTGTGTGTGTGTGTGTGTGTGTGTGTGTGTGTGTTTTGCACGCCCTGGAGTGCCCTCAGTAAATTTAAGCTGTCATGTGGAAACATAAGCTTGGCACTTCAGTCCACTTGTGTTACATGCTCAACAGAGGGCTCACCCCACAACAAGCACTGCCGCCAGGGCTGCTGCGATCCTCTTCATCTCACGTTGGAGAAGCTTAAAATCCATACCGATGCCTCTGCAGATGAGAAACGCATGTCTTGTGTTCTTCTTCTGCTTTCACTTGTGCCTTAACGGTGCCTCTGTGAACGACAAAACACTGAATTGTGTTCTATGACATGTGCATGGCCACGGTGTAATTACACATTCAGAAGCTGGATTTAAGCCTCTTTTGTCTGAGCAGCGCTGGTATCAGTGAGATTACACCAGGTTGACATGAAACCCAGTTACCAGATCATCCGTGTCAATTCTTTTTAATGCTCTGCCTTGTGCACTCTGTGGGTTAAATAAGTCTTGTTCACTAATTAATGTAAACTGAAAAATCATAGCGCCTTTCAGCTAATTTGGCCGTTGCGTGCAGTCAGATGGGCTGTTGGCTGTGGCAACAGAGAAGCACCGTGGAGCTCTGAGGCTCATTTTCCCCTAAGAGTTACTTGTTTACACTGTGCTTGTCTTCCATTGTGGAGGAACGATTCTCCTGGAGTTGAATGGAGTCTCAGTGAGATTGGTGTCAAGTTGGGTGGGGGATGTGTTAAGAAGCGGCTTCATAGTGAAATAAGGAATTAGGGGGAGTCATGGATTCCAACAGGACAAGCCTCGTGTCTTGAAACTGCACAGCCGGCTTGAAGAGTGAAGAATGCAGAGAAGACATATCAACAAAACTGTCGAATTCAAGTCACTGTTTGGATCTGTGTCAACTCTCTTCCCCAGACCTCGGACCTGTTTTCCATGATCGAGAGGATACAGGTACTGTGAAGTCCCCGGGCTCCGCTCTCTGTACACGCTCGCTCTAAACTCGTCCGTTCTGCCTCCCGAGCTTTAATCAAAGGGCACCGAATTTAACTCGCTTTGGACAAACATTTTTAGAGTTTTTCTGCTTTTCCTGCTATTTTTCTCTTCCACATCACAACTGTGCTTCTGCAACACTTTTATGTGTGTGTCCACCAATCCCTCCCTTTTGCCATTGTTGTGTTATTTTTTTCCCCGCAGTGATAGCTCCAGGCTGCCTTTTTAGAAACCTGATGCTTCTTAAAGTGCTGAACAGAGCCTTTGTGTTCGCTCTCTTCACAGCTGTGTAGTTGTGTCTGCGTCACAAGGAGTGTGAATTGTTGTTAAACGATTTGTAGGAATGTAATTTGTTTTGTACCCCGTGATTTTTCAACTCCAGAGTTCCACGAGCCAGAATCCAAAACTCTGAATAAGCTTATAAGATCTTTCTAAGTATCTTCGATAGGCGTCTGAATCATAATATCATTCTCTTCTTTGTCTTCCTTGTGATTTTGAATAAGGTGGTCCTGTAAACTATTCTTTCTTACAAGCATCATCTCTTAAGTTGCCTTTATGAAATTGACCTTTGGCATTGCTGTGTCAGGGTCAATTTAACATGATCCTGAAACACTGACAACACACCGTCTTGTCTACTATGATAGTATCTTAGGTAGAAGAGGATGTTTCTGAGAAGAAATAGAAAATGTAAAACACACTAGAGGCTGAGGTGCGAAGAAGAATCCCAAGCCTACATGCATGATGTCTAGGTGTGAAGACATGTGTTACTAATGTTGAAGTGTTTCAGAGCTACTTGGGGATTTTGGGGAGGATTCACACCATATTTATTTTGTTTACTTTTGGTTGTTAAGCACAGAAGCAGCACTCTTGATTTGCAGACAACTGTAGCATATTTTATGATTATGGCATATTCTCTAACACGTTAAGGGGAATGAGGGAGAGAAAGAGAAGCTAAAGCAGTGGAACAGTCTTCAAAGAATGAATTTAATGAAAGCATTTCCAATTTCCATTTGATTCATCTCCCTTAGTCCTACAAAAAAATAAAAGAAAGTGCATCAAATGTGATACGATTCAAACCTTGCTGCAGGGTATTCCACACAAAGAGGCCACTGATCGGGAATGCTTTGTTCCTCATCTCTCTATGTGCTTTGGGAACTGTCAGTAGTTTTGAATCAGCAGAATAAGGACAGATAGCGTAGATGCAAAGCCCTGTTTTGCACTTTTTAGCCCTTAAGTGGAATTGTGGTTAATGATATCTGCAGTATGGCTTGATGGAAACATATCCCATTTTCTCATGGACCTCTGCTTATCTTTTTCACTCGCTATATGCCCCAAGATATCACTCTTTACTTCCTCTTTCTGTGCCCCATCTGGTGATCAAGCCTGTGTTGAGTAAACATGAATTATTGTCACAAAGAATTATCTCACTCCATGCTGCTGCACAAGAAACGATCAAACATGTTCTGTGTATGTGTCTCTTTGTCTATCTTTGCACATGTGTGGACCCTTTCTGTAGATATTTCCCCTGTCCCCTCAGTATCCAATCATTTCTCTCTCTACAGGGTTGCAGAATGGATGAGCAAAGATGCCCCCTGCCTCCCCCCCTCAAAGTGAGTCGCAAATCCTCATATCTCCTCGTAAACCACAGTCTGGTAAAGCATCCGTAATGGCAGAGTTATAAACCTTTGCTTATCAGCTGTCAGACAGGCTTTAGGATGCTAACCGACTGAGTTAGGAACTCGACGGGGACTACGACTGCAAAGTCCTGAGCTGTCCTATTACCTAGACGGGATAATGCAGTTGGCAGTGAAGACTGGGAGAAACTCTCAGCAGGAGATCAGTCAAAGTGCACACAATAGATAGTAATCATCTGAAAGAAGAATACAAAACCAGTTATTTCTGTGGACTGGCAGCAATCTGGCTACTTGGTGAGGGTTTGGCTGCCCTGTAATATGCATAATGTGGTTTTGGAGTTTGACAAAAAGGCTCCTGAAAGAGAAGTTCTACAGTTCTGTTGGCATGAATAATTAAAGGGAAATGACTCAATCAATGATCCATCAATGATGCACAGTATCAGGCACCAAGTGTATGGACACCCGACTGTACACTCATGCGTGGTTGTTAAACATCTCGTTCCGAAACCATGCGCGTCATATCCTTCCTCTCATCTGGGCAGGCTTTCTACAAAACGTTTTGAGCCTAACTTTAAGGGATTTGTTTCCATGCGGCCACAAAGAGCTTCGCTGAGGTCGGACACTGATAGTTGCGTAAGGCTCGGCTCTCAGTCAGCTTTACTTCATCCCAAAGGTGTCGGCTCAGGTTGAGGTTATAGTTCTGTGCAGGCCAGTCAAGTTCTTTGTGTGCAAAGGGGGTAGGGGCCGTCTGTAAACTGTAGCCACAAAGTTGGTAGCAGGGCTTAGCTTATATCATGGAAACCACATTTTTTCAAAAGTATAAGACGCACGCATACTTTGGGAAATACTTTAGTGTACATGCGTCCATGTCTTGGTCAGTTTTGTTGTTTGGTGGGATATGTATCTATATTTTAAACCAATCAAACACCTCCAATGCCATCATGAGGTTGACATTATAGGTTTTAAGTGAAACGTCTTGATAACTAACTTTAAGATATCCTTTGAGCCGATGACTCCTCTTTACTTTGCTGATCCTCTGACTTTTCTTCTAGTATCATCACCACCATGCTAGTTTCAATTGCCAAGAAAGCGATGTCATAAGAACGGTTATATTATATAAATGGCTGGTCACTTAGTTGAGTATAAAAACAATGATCTTGCCTTTGCTTTCACTTCTGCTACATCTGGTCTATTACTCATGTCCAGGCATGCTGTTGAAAGGCATTTTTGGGAAATGGACAAAACCACTCTCTGAAATTGAAGGAAAGCGTTTGCCAAATAAGTCAAATCCATCTGCTTCGACAGCACCTTGGCCAAAAAATGTCTGTATGTACAGTAGCACTAAATAGTTTTGGCTTATTTGAAGCTAATGGTGGGTTTGTATTCTCTCATTTCTTTATGTTGCACTTGGTTTGGCTTATTTGAAGCTATTGTGCTGCACTTAAAATGATTTCACCTATTTAAAGCTAATGTACTCAGTAAGTACTGTAAGGATTCTTGATCCTCATGATTGTTTGCATTTATTGAAAGTCTCTTTGGAAAGAAAGCGACAGCTAAATGAAATGTAATGTAAATTGCAACATAACATCACAGAGTAATGCCCACTTGAATGCAGCTATCAGATGTGGTAAAGGGAGAGATGAATGGTTTGTTATAATGTGAAGTCTAATTATGTGTTTGAAATAGTGCTGCATGCATTCGCTGCCAGTAACTAAAAAGTCACTTTCTTATTCAAATTGAAAGGTTACGTCGTCGTCCCCTTTTTCATACTAAGAGGTTTTGGCATCCACTCTTTTAGAAGTTATAAAATACTTCAACTTTTATCAAATAAGAACTTTAAAAGAGTTCCAATAGTTTCATTATAACAACGAGAGCAGCGATGTCAGATTCAAGCCTCAACTAACTGTTACCTGATAACAAAAAAGGGCTTTGTATTCACTCGATAAGAAAATAGAAAGATGGTCAGAAAGATGTGGCTTCTGTCATTTTTGTAGGATAAGAATGTATGATGGTGCTGCAGTTCATATTCTGTCACAGTGTTCATGCTCATTATTATTTTCACCAAGACCCAAAAGTGAAAGTATGACTAGAAGCGGCTGTTCGTCTGCTTGACTCATATTCGTTTCCCTCCCTGCAGACAGAAGAGGACTACATCCCTTATCCCAGTGTTCATGAGGTACTCAAATAACTCACACAACACACTATATATGTCAGCACTGTGAAGCTAAATGTTTAAACGGGCAAACAAATCAAATTCTGCAACAATGAAAGCGAGGCAGTGCTTATCGTGACACACCGACAGGTTACTAATCAGTATTCCTTTCCACATTATTATTGCCCGTCACTGTCAGGTTCTTGGTCGCACGAGTCCTTTCCCACTCATCCTGCTGCCCCAGTTTGGAGGCTACTGGATCGAAGGGACCAATCATGAGATTAAAGACCCACCAGAGGCTGATGCCGGTCCTGTCTCCCAAATCAAACTGGAGACAAACAGCACCGCCAAGATCTACAGGAAGCAATTCATGGGAAAGGTAAAGATGGGGAAAGGGGGGCCTGGTTTCATGCATTTGAAAACAGCAATCTTATACAGCATCTAAAAACATACAAGTAGGTTTATTACATTTAGTTGCCTGACAAGACAAACTGTATTTGAAGGAATTTGTTTTAAGTTATCCAATTTGTGAGCTAATTTGTGTTCACAAAAATAGGAATTTAAGATTTTGTCAAGTGGGTTTGTTTGTGGGTTTGTGGGTTATCTTTAATTCAATCCCATTTACAACAACCTGAACGGTGTTTCAGCCAACATGTCGGCCTTGCAGAGAGATGAGGACAAAAAACCAGTTGCCACTCTTTGCTTGTGACATTTAAATCAAAGTTTGCGCTGTTACGACTCTCTCGCAAAGCGAAGAAGTGCATAAACGTGTACATATAATACACAAAGTGAGAAAAACTATACTAAATGTCGCCATATTATGCTATATGATACTAAACTGGGAAACAAATTGCCTAGTTGTACCGTAAATACAGTATATATGTCATATATCTAAGCCGTTGTAAAAAATACTACTTATATAAAAGACTGTTCTAATTTATTATAGCATTATTTTTTAATTGTCAGTTGCTGCAGGAGTATTCATCCCTGCATTACATTTGTTTCTGCTTATCTGCCCCCAGGAACACTTTAATTATTACACAATGGATGCTGCCCTGGGCCACTTGGTCTTTTCCATGAAGTATGATGTCATTGGGGATCAAGAGCATCTGCGCTTGATGCTTCGGTACATTTTCCCATTATCTTTATCCCTGACCTGTTTTCTCTACCTAGTTGCTTCCTAATCACAGTCCTCTCTTTTGCAATTGTTCTCTGCCTTTCCTCCATTTTCCCTTTCTACGCTTCTCTGTCCGTGACCGTTTTCTTACATTCAACCTGACCTCGGCTTCAAACATCCATGTAAAGCAGTGATTTGTGGCATTTACTCGTATATCTCCCAAATGGAACCATTCCATATAGAGTTTCTTTCACACATGGCTTGACTGTTCCAGATATATGAAGGTTGTTTTCTTGCAAATCAAAAGCAAAAACATGACAGAGGAAGAAGAGCATTCTCAATCCTCACTGAATTTGACAATAGGCGATGCTGCGGCAAGGCTGGCCCCCGCTGTCACAGGGCACCCAATACATTTTCTCATTTATCTATAATTATATATCACTTCTGACATCTGCTGCTTATCTTAAAACGCTCTGACAGTCTGTGAAATGAGTGCAACTTATGTGCTTACTGTACTTCTCTTCTAGAAACTGACTTTGGATGGTTCACTGTTGTTTCTGAAGTGGGCTTTTTTTCCTCTCAGGAAAAGGCTTCATAACATCTGCTCCATTTTTTTTTTAAGTCAACAAAGTTTAAATTAAAACAAATTAAATCAAATCAAATTTATTTATATAGCCCAATATCACAAATTATACATTTGTCTCAGTGCTTTACAGACTGTACAGGTTACGACACCCTCTGTCCTTAGACCCGTCGCATCGCACAAGGAAAAACTTCCTAAAAGAAACCCCATAATTAAAGGGGGAAAAGGAAAGAAACCTCAGGGAGAGCAACTGAGGAGGGATCCCTCTCCCAGGACGGACAGACGTGCAATAGATGTCGTGTGTACAGGATAAACAAAATAGTACAAATACAACATTTGACAGAAAATGATGTTGTGTTGAAAAAGAAAAAGTATGGATGAATCCAGGAAAATGTCAAAAAGGCTTCCCGGTGTCCAGCAGGACCAGGGCAGCAGGCGCAGCCACGATTCATGATCCTGACGTAAACTTTATCAGTGGCAACCTGCCACATGAGACACAGAAACTCTGGGGATGATTCCCCGGATGATGAGTTAGTAACATACATTTACATAAATGCAAACAGATAGAGAGGGAGAAGAAGAGAGGGAGGGGAGGAGAGAGGAAGAGAAGGAGGAGAGCAGGGAGGTGTCCCCCGGCAGTCTAAGCCTATAGCAGCATAACTAGGGGCTGATCCAAGGTAAACCTGAGCCAGCCCTAACTATAAGCTTTATCAAAAATTAAATAATTCAATTAATTCAGATAATATTTGAAAAGAAATACCATGGCAGATTAGGAGAAAGTCCTTAGAAACACATCAAAACACATGCCGGAGATTTGTGTCATTAAGTACTGTAGTTGTGTAACATTCTGAATACAAATAGAAGAGTTCAATTGTTTGTGTGCTACAGCATAAACACTAAAGCTTCTCTGTTTAAATGACTTAAATTCTGTGCCACAAAGTACTCAACAATCGGCACACGTTGTAGAAGTGTAACGGCTCCCACCTGCTCACTCACCGAAATCCTCTACTCCTTCACGTTCACACTGTTAAAGACAGACGAGGGGGAGCGAGGCAGAACTCCACGCAACATATAACCTGTGAATTAATTTTAGCACCAGAGAGACTCCACTCCAGATTTTAATAGCTGCAGTCTCTTTGTTAATGGAGCTTTAGAGTGGATGAGTATGTTGCCAGGTAACAGTCACATTTTTCACATAGTGATGATTTCCACTCCAGTGGGCACCACCCACAGTCACCCCGTCACCCCCGTCACCTCAGCTTGTGTAATCACAGGCACTGACTCAAAGTCCATATTTAAACCATCTGTTAGAGATCTACATGATATCTCATAATCATAATTCTACTGTTAAAGCTCTACACACACACACCAAGCGATATTCTATAGCGTACAGATTAAATGCGCACTATTGCCTACTTCACACGCTAACCTTATACAAATAGCTTGCACACTAGTTAGATACAATCTAGTTTTTGCAGTTCTATTATTTATTCCACCCTGCCGGCACATTAGATCTGTATTCCCACTTGTGTTGCTAAGTTGTGTAGCCCATGACTTAACTGTGGCTGAGTTATGTTGGCATGGTTAACACATGTGGGTATAGCATGCTAAGCTGCTAACTTTAAGTCATTTCTGGTCAGTGTATACTATCGTCATTCACATTGTTGTTTGAATAACAACTAAGTTCATTTATTCATTTAACTTTAATCAACCAAATGTCTGTTGCATGAGTTCCCATCAATACATCCTGCTGGTCATGGGTCCAAACTGCCAAACAGGAAGTGAGATCTCCCAATGGTCTTTAAAGTAGAGGCGACTCAGACTGTACAGTGTTGGGTTTTCATTGTGTAAAAGTATTTTTAAGATAACAACAACAACAACTTATATTGTAAATACTTCTATGTTAGTTGAATTAGAATAATGATCAGAAATGCTCTCAGTACTAACTTTGGATTGTGTGTAGCAGGAGCTTCCTGTTTAAAAGCAAAGGGTAGAAGCTCCTCCTCCTATGTTTGTTTGAGTGGAAGTTATTTCAGCTGCAGACCTGCTGGAAGCTTAATGCTAGCTGCCCAATAGCCACGGGCTTGGACTTACTTTGACTTATGGTTTTTCTTCTGTTCTTTTAAAAAGTTTAGTTTTATTCATGTTTTCTTTTTTTCATTTTTGTACACCGGTAGTTTTTATTTTCATAACCTCAGCAAAACCAGCCTGAACTGCTTGTTGTTGTGAACTTAAAATAAAACTTACACCAGGAGAAGGTTACTCCGGCCCTCGTTGGTTCTCCTTCCACTACTCGGCTGATCATTAAAGATGTGGCTGTTCCAAGATCGCTGTTCCAGGGAGGGGCTTGGCAAACAGTCTGCATTTTGTTTGTTGCCTGCAAATTGTCTCTAAAAGTTCATTTTTGGCTATTATATCACAATGCTTTAGGAGCAACAAAGATGTGAACAGTAGGTGTAAACCTGCAGTGATCTATACTCTTAGTAACTGCTCCTTAACTGCACCGTTAGGAATGTTTGAGTTTTAATACCATTAGTATCTTTGTAGCGCTCAACGTGGCACAGTTTCCGTGGTTTCGTGGCAGTGATTTGACCCTTTCTCAGCCAATATTGGCTCAAACACATCACATGTAGAGACCATTACGCCCGGAGCTCCACGCAACATCTATAGGGAAGGTCCTCTTTGAACCAAACATCAAAGAAAGAAAACATTAAAGCAGGAGGATTGCTTTGGATTACAAACTGAAACAGTGAGCGTTTTGACTTTTCACACTGTTTGCGTTTCAGCAACAAGGTAAAAACCTACCATGATGTCATTCCAATTTCCTGCCTTACTGAGTTCCCCAATGTGGTTCAGATGGCCAAGGTAAGCATTTGTTATCGCACCGAATATATTCAAAATGTCAGTAAACGTTTAATATGAGAAAGGCTGAATGTATTTTTTCCACTCGCAGCTTGTGTGTGAAGAAGTAAACGTGGATAGGTTCTATCCTGTCCTCTACCCAAAGGTAGGCACTAATCCTTTTATTTCAAAATAAAACGTTCTCTCTTGCTATCGACCAAACGCCACTTCTCCATCTCGTGGAGCCGACTGAAAACGTTCTGGTCTCTCGTCCTCAGGCATCAAGGCTCATTGTCACCTTTGATGAGCATGTGATCAGCAACAACTTCAAGTTTGGGGTTATCTATCAAAAGTTTGGCCAGGTGAGTGCGCTTCAGAGATACCGTTGCTAATCTTCGCTTTTTGAAGTGGTGTGTCACTCCTCCTGAGAATGTCCTTTGCTTCCTTCTCACAGACATCAGAGGAGGAGCTGTTTGGGAACATGGAAGAAAGTCCTTCGTTTGTCGAGTTCTTGGAGTTTCTGGGGCACAAGATCGAACTTCATGACTTTAAAGGGTTTGGACACTTTTAAAGTTCAATTTATTTTAGTTTTCTGTCGTGTTTTTGCTTAATTCTCAGTGTAGCGCTCCACCTCATGTCTGTCAGAAGCAGGTCATCATTCACTTTGCTATTGATTAATGTTGGCTTTAAATGAATCCCTGAAAAAAGCGATTTGGAGTGTCCTGATATTTGCAGTGTTGCTGACATTGTGATTGAGTAGGCAGAAGAAGTGCCCTTGGCATTCCCTCAATGATGGATGAGCGTGGATCGGTCCGGTCCTCCGAGAGCATGCGCTTATGTTCCACTCCTAACACGGCTTTGTTGGTCTCTTTATCTTCTCTCGGCTGTTCACCTCATCTCCTCCTTCTTTTCATTCACTCTTCTTTTTCTTGCTTCTGCCCTTAAATCTCCTCCTCTCCCTTTCCTCTTCAGGTTTCGGGGTGGGCTGGATGTGGCTCATGGGCAGACGGGAACAGAATCCGTCTACACATGTTTCCATAATAAAGAGATTATGTTCCACGTGTCCACCAAGCTGCCGTACACAGAAGGAGACTCACAGCAGGTATAGTGATATTCCAATGATAAAATTTAACATTCAGGGCAGTTTTCTCGTCCTTCATTGATTCGTAAAATCCTCTTATGTGACTCATCCGCAGGTCGGACTGCAGCTGCAGTTAATAGGTCAGGGCTTTAAAAATCCAAAATGTATGATGAATGATGATGAAGCACGACGAATCATTTGAATCTGAATCTGCAAAAACATTTTGTCTTTCTTCTTGAGTTAGATGAGAAGATTGATACCACTCTATATGGTAAATACTGAAGCTTTCGCCAGTTTAATTTAGTCAAGAAACAGGGAGGACACAGCGAGCCTGAGTCCAAAAGAAACACAATCTTTACACCAGCATCTCTTCGCACTAAATAACACATTTGTTGTTTGTTTAATCCGTAATAAAACCAAAATGTAGGGGACTATTTCTTGGGCAACCCCTTAAAACCACAAGAGCCACTATCACTTTAACAAACGAGTGTGAATATCTTAAAAACGTTTTCATTCTCATTCATCCTGCTGTCCAAGAGAAATATCATTGTGTATACATTTTATTCAAGCATTGCAATAGTCTTTGTGGCTGAAGGCTTTTATCTCTTTGATGAAATGTTGCAGTACGCTGCACGAGTCCTCCGCTGCTCTTTACTGGTTCTTTGAGTGCTTTGAACTTTGTTCCCACAGTAACACTACACAGACTGTCCACGTTGCTGAGGCATGAAGAAAAATGTAGAATGTAGCCAGAGCTGACTGAATGTGATTAGATTTGAGCGGATATATGGCGTTAATAGATGTCAAGTGCCTCAATCCAGCCCCACACTTGCTGCGTAGTTTCGCTTTTAAGTGTCTAACTGTCCGTGGTGAGTTTGACCTTCTTGCACAGGGAAAGTGGGATGAATGTTCTTCAGCTATCCAGGCTCAGAAAGTCCCAGTGTGTGAGTAAATATTAAATCTGACAGCTAATAAGCTCAGGGATGACGCAGTAGTAACCTGGCTGCCCTGCCTCTGCAGCCAAATATATCCCGTCTGCTGTCTGAGAAATAAATTTGACCAAATATAACGACAGTTTCATCGTTAGATATATATCAAGAAATGTGGTCCGTTTGTGGCCGTCATTTTCTCCACAAAGGACTTTACTTCCTGCTCATATATCTATTAATTAGTGTTATTTTGCAGTGACACTGCAGATAAAAGGCTGATGAGGAGCTTTTTTGATTCAGGATAAAAGTCTGGAACATTTGTACATATTTGATAAAAGTTTGAGGTGTTGGACTCTTTCCCTTCATATCTCTGGTCTGCTATGACTTCAGCAAATTATGAAAACTTGTCAGGGCCTGAAGCAGATGGGTGATTGTTCTCATGTGAACAAACAGACTGCCTTTAACAGCCAGTTGCTGTAAAGTAATTAAACAGCTAACTGGAGAAGACCCATCTATTAATCCCAGAGTAAATGTTTGCTGTGTTAATCTGTGCACACACTCGCACTGCAGCTAACAGGTGTGAAGTGGCTTTGTGAAACGTCTGTACTTCAGTGTGGTAAATAGCCTGATGACTGACGGAGGGTTATCAACTTATGCTGCTGCAGTGCAGGTGTCACAGTGTTTACCGAGGAGGATCATTGGAGTCTATTTTTTGCCAACGCTGTCTGCACTCGGAACATTTTTGACTTGGAAGTTCTGTTTTTAACCAAACGTTTGCAAAATGTGATCTATCTGCTTCCTCTTCTATGTGATGGAGTGATTTGGGTCACGGTCCATTTCCATTGTGGAGGGCTGAGCAGATTATATGTTGACATTCTGATATTCACTCGTGTTTTATTGTTTCATTGCTGAAAGGAAAACATTTCTGGGGCAGTATTCACCACGTCTCAAAAAGGATATTCTCCCCAACTACTGCAAAGTCTTATTAAAACTTGTCGTAATTGTTTCACAGGAAGGGGAAAAAAGTAATATCTTAGAGTTCCTAGCAAAAGGCAACGAGGTGGATTCATATTCCTTCAGAGGAAGAAGGTGTCCCTAATGCTAGGCAACACCAAGTTTTTAAAAAAGATATATCTTAGATAAAAATGTAATACTTTGGCACGGTCACGCTGTCCTCCAAGTGCACAACTGTTCTTTTGGCAACAAGGAAAATGCAGCTATTTAACGGGGACGATTTGGGTCGCTGACAGTCGGCCATCTGCAGAATCATTAACCGTTTTTGTTTGACTTTGCAGTGAGTGACTCCACTGGTGTTAGGATTCATTCATTCCCACGCCATCAACAGCCTGTGAAAGCTTGTGCCTAAAATAGTTTCATATAATATATTACAATATAACTCAAAATACAGCATGAAATCAACTGGTGTTACAGTATCAGTTCACAAAGCTCTTCAGAAATAGCTTATTTGCTGTGTTAGATCCTCTGCACAAGAGGAACTACAGACACAGGGATTTCTATTAGTTGGCCGTAAAACCAGGATTATGCTCTTGGATTAAAGTCCTGTCCACCGCTCTGCCTCGACTACATTTATTCCCAGTCAATTCCCAGTTTCAGTGCGACTCCTGGAAGTGATTCTGCGTTTTTTTTAGGAATACGCTAGGAATGCGTTATGCATCTATTGGCCATTCGCTCTGATACGTTTTGTATAAGTATGTGATGCGCTATCAATAGGCTCTGTATGCGTTCATATACGTTGTATATGCTAATTGTCATATGTGCCAGCAGACGTGTCTGCCATACGGCACTGAGTGACAGGGCCTTTACACTCTAACAGGTCATTTCAGATGTTACCGCTGTTGTTAGTTTTGTTTATCTGTGCCATCCAGCTGCAGAGGAAGAGGCACATTGGCAACGACATTGTAGCCATCGTGTTCCAGGAGGAGAACACGCCCTTTGTACCAGACATGATCCAGTCCAACTTCCTGCACGGGTATGTGGTGGTGCAGGTGGAGAACGCGTGTACGGACAATGTCACCTACAAGGTTAGTTTACAAAAAGCAGCCGATATTGTATCAAGAAACAAGAGCTTTTTATTAGCACGTGCATCACTTGCATCACTCGTCTGTGCTCACCTGCTCTTTCCTCAAGGTGTCTGTGACAGCGCGGGATGATGTACCGTTCTTTGGGCCTGCTCTGCCTGACCCTGCCATCTTCAAAAAGGTCAGCAGTCACACAAACTCAATTCCCCTTTGCAATCCTTCATTCTCTCCACCTTTTCGCTCACCATATTGACCTTCCTCAGGGCCCAGAGTTCCGTGAGTTCCTCTTCACCAAGCTCATCAATGCAGAGTACGCCTGCTACAAGGCTGAGAAGTTTGCCAAGCTCGAGGTGAGAAGAGTGTCGCTATAGAAGTGTGAATGCCTATAGTGAGTGTGTGTGTGTGTGTGTGTGTGTGTGTGGGCACGTGTGCACACTTGTTGGCATAGGTGCGCATCCTGCCGGCTGTGTTCTTAATATAAAGTGATCTCAAGTGCCAACATGGATTTATCGTCATCTAACCCTTTCCACAGTGCGAATGAGCTCGAGTGCTGATGTCTATTATCCCGACGTGGTGCTGTCACATCACCTTCATCAGTGTCGCCCCGTATTCCTTCATTTCAAATGATGAACTTACTTGAATTTTTAGATTTCAAAGTCAGTGCTAGTACCTGTGCAGACTCACCGTGTCGTTGTTGTCAGGAGCGCACACGTTCAGCCCTGCTGGAGACTCTGTATGAGGAGCTGCACATCAACAGCCAGTCCATGATGGGTCTGGGTGGAGACGATGATAAGCTGGAGAACGGGGCCGCAGGAGGTGGAGGAGGCTTCTTTGAATCCTTCAAGGTAAAGCACCGTCCCTCATTTGACGAGGCGCACCGCTAATCTGCAACCCCACATGCATGAGAGAGAATGGTGATGACTGCAGAAACTTTAAGGATGCTTTTTTCTTCCCTCCCCTGTCTCTTGGCTGGGATTCTGGGTATTCACACATGAGGAGAAAAAAAACAAAGCACAGAAAATGTGCAGTATCTCAAAGGACCAGTGCTGTGGCATTTGATTTCCTCACTGGGCTGCGACTGCTGAACTCGGGTGTGTTTTTACATGATGGTGTGGTTTTTGAGGCTGTGCAGCGTCCTGTTGTGTATGAAAGCCACTTTCTCCGACCGAGTGCTTCATCAATGACCATTAGGGTGGTGGAGCATAGCTGGCTGCTGAGTCTCGGCGGTAGGAGCTGCGATTGTTTGTGCCTGATGAACGATTTAATGACCCCTCATTAGGGAGCTGATGATGCAGTTTGCTCTCCCATGGGCAGAGTTCCCTCGCTGTTTTTCTCTTCTCTCTGTGTCACCAACTAGTTCTCTGCCATCTTTTCTGTATCTCCATGTAAATTGAGAGAAATGTATAATTTTTTCTCTCCGTCTCTCTCTCTCTTTACATCCACATATTCGCCATACAAACATACACTACCTCTGTATATTTGCCCTCAAATCCCGTCTCTGTTTTTCATTCTAACTTTCGATGACCACCATGGTGCATCTCTTTCTCTCCCTCAAGCCTCCACCAATATTTCCCACTCTTGTCTTCCTCTCTGCCTCAAACTGTGTAGATTCTGCCTCCTCTCCGACTTTCTCTCACTGTCTTCCTTGCTCACACTGTGTCTCATCTGCCCCTCCAATGGTGCAAAAAAAAACCCCCACTGTAGACGCATAAGAGATGCGGCTTCATGCTCCTCCGCCACAAAGCCTGCACTCTCCTCGACCTTCTGTGAACCTACATTTCTTTCACGCAGCCTCTCCCTCCTGCTTGTTGACCGTCACTGCCCCTAAGTGTTGAAAAATAATCCTGCACACACACACACACACATAAGCACAGACCTCAATGAGTTCATGTGCACACACACATACACACACATGTCGGCAGAGATTCAACACATTTATTCCAAAAATATTCATTTGAAATATGTCATTTCGATTGACCTTCGTTAAATGATAATGGTCCAATTGGAGCAAAGCTATTTTAAATAGTTGACATTTTTCAAATGTTTTGACACACGTGCGAAACACGTCTGGATATGTAATATAGTTATCGTGCAGCCATTGAATTCATTGATCTAAAAATATTGGTTATTAGTATTAAAATGTCTTAGATCAATCTTTCAAAATGCTGAGACGTGGGAAGTAACATTTTATGAATCGTATTTTTTCTGACAATTGACTTTTTTCACAGCTGACATTATGACTTGTCACAGTAGGAAGAGCACAGGTGTTACTATTAACAATGTAACGTCTATTAACAGTCTAATGAAAAATACAAGAACCTGAAAACTGATGCAGCTAAATTGAAGTCAGCCTTCATTACATTTACCATTGTGACATTTTAACATGTCTTCTGCCACCAACATTTTGTGAACATGGATAAAACACACTCTCAGTGTACGTCACACACAGAACCAACCTGTATGTACTAACCTGCACACACTTCATTTGAATTAAAGAAATATATATATATATATATATATATCTGGTATTTATTAATGCTTTGGAAAATTGGTCAGTGAGTTGCGTTTCCACAAAACATCAAAGTGGATCCTCTGACAGTATCTCCTCGTTTCTCTCTGTAGCGGGTCATCCGCAGCAGAAGCCAGTCAATGGACGCCATGGGCCTCAGTAACAAGAAGTCACACACTTTCTCCACTAGTCACAGTGGCAGCTTTACCCACAATCCCGCAGAGAGTCCCAAAACCCCAGGGATTGTAAGTATCCCACTTTGGTTCACACGATGCCCACACACAACTCATACATTCAGAATACAGTATATTCCCCCCCCCCCCCCCCCCCCATTCACAGCACAGTGGATAAACACAGACTGCTCTAACCCCCTTTTTTTTACAAGCACATTTCTCCTGTTGGCACATTGTATCACTTTACTTTCATCGGTATGTTGTACGTCGTCGAAGCATTCACTTTCATTCCTGACGTTTTAAATTCACTCTTGCTTTGTACTAAAACGTCTTTCATTAATTGCCTTTTTCCATTAATGTCTATTAATGACTGTTTCGTTTGGGAAATTAACAACATGTTTCCGCATTTCATTCATTCTCATCTTTTGAGAGCATCTTTACTGACAGTTAGATATCTGATGTGAAGAGTAGAGCATCCATGTGTGGAATGAATCAGAGGGTTTCCTGTTTTCAATGCAAGTTTGTTGGTGAGCCCAGTCGAGTCTCTTTCCTGAATCTTATAGTGAGCTCGGTGTAACAGCTGTATGACTACCCAGACTCCCTCCCTCCTCACTGTGCATTTGTCATGACTGTTTTCCTCCTGTAAATGTTACAACCTCTCTACGCAGCCGTGTACATGTGCATGTGTGGCTGCAGAGTATGCATGGCACAAGCCATGAATGCGAGGAGCACACCGCCCTGTTTGTGTCTTGTTTTAAAGATGGGGTTGATTTTATGTTTCAACTCTTTTTTTTGATTACTGACAGTATTTTGGAAATGGGACTAAATTAACCCCATTTTTCAAAACTTTTCTAAAAGCTATCCCTTTGGATTTTATCCTCCCGCTTTGCCCCTTTTTTCTCCTTCTGAATGCATCGCTAAACAAACCTGTAAACCTCAGGGCAGAAACTGCCGACATGCCTGCTCCCTCGGTGGCACTCCATCTCCTGCTGCCCCACTGTGTCGGGCCTCCGGTCCGCTTTGCCCGAGAAAAGCATTTCCCGATATCTTATTTTCTCTATTAAGTCATGCTGCAAACTCCTTGTCAAGCTCTTCTGCACCTTGCTGTTTAAATGATGTGTCCTGTGCGCATGAGATCTTATGATGTGTTCTTTTCTTTTTCTTCCCCCCCCCCTTACTTTTTCAATCTATCATCTCCTCTCTCTCTCTGTGCTTTCCCTTGCCCTGTCTTGTGTGGCGCAGTCATTGCTTGTTCCAGGGAAAAGTCCCAGTAAATATGGACGCCGAGGCAGTGCCATAGGGATAGGAACAATAGAAGAGGTTCATGTATATTTCTCGCTTCTTGTTTACTATTTTTGTCTCTAATCTTCACTTTGCTTTTGTCTTATAATGTCTCATCATGTAAGTGTGCAGTAAGTAGTTCACAGTTTGACATGTGCATGTTTTAGTTCCAGTGGATTCGAGAGGTTTTCAGTTATATATATTTCTATGGTTGTAATTATAATTTCATTCATTCATACAGTAGCTGAACCTCACTTCAATGTACTTTTTAAATTTATTCTTCAACACTGTGAGAGAAAAGTAAGAAATTCAGAAAGGAAAAACAGACTCCCACATACAGTATGTTCTTATGCACTGCCACGTATTGATTATTCATACAGCGTCTTGAATTAGAAGAGTGACATTTTGAAATTGAGAAAGTCGAGAAAGACCATTAAAAGAAGAAAAAAAAAAATTAAAAGAAGAAAATAAGTTAATATAAAATACATATCTTTAATTTTTTTATTTATTTTTTTTATATTATATATATATTTTATATTTACTATATATAATGACACATTTTGCCAAATGTGTAATTACAGGATTTATCAAGCCGTCAGTTCATCAGTTATTTCTCAGCATATTTCTAAATATGAACATTTTTCATTTCAGTAAACCTAATGTATCATATACTGTGTATAATGTATTAGTTGTACTACCTCCATCGTGTGTGTCTGACTTTCCTCTCCCTGCCCACCGTCAGTCATTGATTATTCCTGGGAAAAGCCCAACCAGGAAAAAGTCTGGACCATTCAGCTCCCGTCGCAGCAGCGCCATTGGCATCGAGAACATCCAGGAGGTCCAAGAGAGGAGGTGAGAGGACAGAGCAGAGCTGATCGGCAGAGAGTGGGTAGTGAGGAGAGAATAGTGTTGCAACAGATGGAAGCAAAGCATTTAAAATGAGGAAATTAGCCATTTAGAATATCACATTTAAACCTGCAACAAGCTCAGCTGCTGCTGACTCAAAATGAAACATGCAGACTCGCGTACATGAAACAAAATAACAGGTGCACTTGGAGACGCCCACACAATCCATGTAGGTAGAACTGCCTCCCACTTCATTAAATGCTCTTCATTTCATGGTGAGCAAACAATAACAACAATAGTTAAACAGCGCTTTGTGATTCATGGCGGTTAAAGGCACATGTTCAGATGATCCGAATGTGTTTATAACATTCATCAAGTGTTTGTCTAATGTGCAAAATAAGCACACTGACAGTATCATCCCTGTCCTGAAGCCGAGAGGTGTCCCCCAGCACCCAGAGGGCACCGGAGGGCAGCCACTTTTGGCAAGAAAACAAATCGGACAACTCCTCCAATCACAGCTCTCCAGAATTCCCTACTACCAAGAACAGGTGACTATTATTTAAATGAAGTATATACTAGTAAACTGTATTGTATTCACACACATTGACATTGTATTTGTCCCCTGGGAGGGAATACGTTTGTATAGATTGGAACAGCAACTCTGCATGGAGATTATCATCTTTTTCTCACCGTCCATGTTGTTCTCTTGTTCTGCGGGACGCACCTGCAAGGTGGAATTTATGCATGTGTCTAGTTTAAATGTAAGACAAGCCGCAGTAGAATATTCCTTTTAGAGTTCATTACAGACATGAGGTAGCTTGTTTAATGTCAAAGATCTTGTAATATAAGTACAAGTATTGCCTTGCCCTACATGGAGCTAATTTAGAGGGTTGCAATAAATACAGAACAGCTTTAAAGATTACGCAATAACCTGGCACAGACACACTGCTGTCACTTTGTGCTACCTGAGGTGCTGTGAAATGAAGGTGATGAATTAATTATACTTTTGGAAGAGAAAGTAATACAAAAAAATATGTTGATTGTGTTGCCGCAATAAATTCAGCATATGAAAAAGTGCAGGTATTTGTGCGGTCAGAGTCACCCAGGTGTGTAGCTTGGCGATGTGTTGCAGGGCGCCGTCCATCCCCGAGGCTCAGGACCTTTCCCGCTCTTCCTCCAACGCCAGCAGCTTTGCCAGCGTAGTGGAGGAGCACGAGGCAGAGGAGGAGTACGACACTGGAGTGGTGGGTGGAGATATGCAGAGAGACATAATGGCATGCATGCATGCCACCGAAACAGCGGGCAGCTTCGAACAGCTGTTGACATTCTTATTATTCATCTCATTTTTACTTTAGGGAAAATGATCTGCTTGTTCTTTATCTGTAACCTCAAGAAGGTTTGATGGATTTCACTACATCCCAGTAATGACAGGGTCTCAAAATGTATCGCACAGTAATGCATAATAATCTGTTTATCCATGAGAGGAATGCAAACGCAGTCACGGAGTAGAGCTGTGGTTCTGATTATGCTGTCCACTTCCTTTACCCTTCCTACAGGAGAGTGTGTCTTGTGTTACGCCACTCAAGGGAGACTCGTTTGTGTACGGCTCTGTGGACGAGGACAGTGCGTGCAGTACAAGCCAGGGAAGTGTTCCAGGTGAGTTTAGCAGCAAAGGACTCACATTACTGGCACAGTGATAGCCTGAAGGTGTGAGAAACAGGCAAGCTATCACATATCCACAGTATCTGGGGAAAATCTAGATGGTTGCGGATGTAAGAATAACACTCTCCGCTTCCCGGGCGGTTAATATCGAAGCACCCCTTGAGTGCTGATCTTCACCTTTAGCTGCACTGAGGGAGCTCACTGAAGGCCCAGTCTGTGTAACAAACTCATCCTAAATTAATGTAGCCTAAAAAGTACATCTTTGCAAACTTATCAACTCAATTTCTGTTATGCCGCACACTTGTTTTTGTTTTTTTTAAATCACTGATGATTCACTCTGAACCATTAATCTGTTGCATGCTGGGATATTCTTTTTAGGTTAGAACAGCTGGCAGCATTATGTGCTTGAGTTTATTAACCATGACAGCCACGCTGTCTGTCGCCTCCCTCCCAGCAGCTTCTCGTCTTCAGCAGCAAGCGGACGGAGTGAAGACAACGGAGCCCAAAGGGACAGACAGCCGGCCCAAGACGGAGCGCCCTTCGCAGGAGCACAAGTCCTCATCGGTGAGACAACCTGCTTGTCATTAGGTGACACTCAGATGGTTTTCCCCCATGTTTTACAAAGTCACTCGAAAGATTGTTCCCTCTGGTTACAGGTCCAGTGTGTGGGATTTAGGAGGATATGTTAGCAGACATTGAATATAGCGTTCATATGAAGTCCACCGACACACTTGGAAAGGGAGGGGTGAGCAGAGGGGTGCTAGTTGTTTCTGCAAATCTGCAAATTCTCCGCTAGATGCTAAAATCCAACACACTGCTCCTTTAATTGTTTTGAACTCTTTGAATAGAAAGACCAAATATTCTCTACTTCCAGCATACATTTGAGAATGTGCTTCTTTTATGTGATATCTTTGGCTTTTGAAGTTGTTTTTTCCTGACATTTTATAGACGAGACATAACAAGACTAAGTGTCTGCAGCCATGCCAGGCTGTAATCAGGTAGAGTAGTGCTTTGTGCTAAATGCTAACGTCACCATGCTAACATCCTTCACAATGACAATGCTGATGTTTAGCAGGTATAATGTTTAAGGCGTTCACCATCTTAGTTTAGCGTGTTATCCTGCTAACATATGATAATTTGTAATAAACACAAAGTACATCTGAGGCTGAATGTCATTAGTTCTGCAGATATTTGATCATAAACCAGAATATTGAACAAATTGACGTTTTGACTTGATGATGGAACATAACTCGACAATAACTTATCTGGGAACCATGAATTTCTGGTAGAAAACATCATAATCCATTCAATAGTTAAGATATTTCAGTCTGGACCAAAGTGGTGGACTGACTGCCGGGTCGACATTACCGTCCAGAGAGCCACCGCCGCTAACTTTGCTAAAAGCAAACCGATTAATCAATAACGCAATGATTGTTAGTTGCAGCGCTACTCTAATGTTTTCTGTTGTATTTGTGTATTTGATACTGAGTTGATTCCTGACCGCAGAAAGCTTGAGTCTGAGACGGCTCACCTTTCCTGAGCAGAGAAGTGTTTCCCTGTTTTCAGTTTGTTATGATGGAAAGAACATGTATGATATGTATTGTCTATGGGGAATCAAAGAAAGCATTTACAGTTTGTGAAAGTACAAAAGGTTTCCATCAAGCTGTTAAAAGCTACAAAATGTTGCTTTTGACTCTACAGAGAAATGAAAAACTGTGGTAATAATTACACATATAATTGCTTCATGAAAAGATATGATTTTCCTTTGGACTGTAAATATTTGTGTGTATTAACTGTGTGCGTCTTCTTCTTCTCTCCATGTCTGTGTGCAGAACTGTTAGCCACACTCCATCACTGCATCGACGTCCATTTTCAGGTTAGACATAAAGTTGTCTTAATGCTACGTAACGACTGTACGACTATGAAGATGTTTTTCATTTGAACACCTCGTTCACCTGATTCTCCTTTCATGCCTGTCCTATTTCTTCTTCTTTGTCTCAGCATCCCCATATGAGGCATCTCTTGCCAAAAAAAAAAAGGAGCCAAGGGCATGTGAACTCCACCACTGACGCAGAAGAGGAGCAGCTTTAAAAGCCAGATCAAGAGACTTCTTTTGTATGTTTGGCATGGATCTGCTGTCTGTCATGACAGACACCCAGCTCCATGGACATGTACTTGCCTATATTGTCCTCATCCCAGGTCTATGTGGAACCCTCCTTGTTAGCTCAAAGCATGGGAAAAGAGAACTCCACAACCATGCAGCATCACTACCGACTGTCATCCGTCAGCTGGCAGACTAAGCCTGGCTGAATGCTCATTCTTCAGGCCAGTAAGCTCTGAAAACTGATTCTTGTTGTCGTGTGTACTCTATAAAAGATCAGGATTTGAACAGGGGTTTAATCTCGTGACGGAAAAAGCGGTGAAAGAAGTCGACGGGGATAAAAGAAAACGGGTGTTTGTTTAGCTTGTTAAACAGTCTAGAGAGGAGAGTTGCACTTGAGAGAAAAATGTTTTTTTAAATGTCAACCTCACATCCCACTGTGATATTGTACATGGGTTCAACTTTTGTGTGTATGCGTGTGTGTGTGTGTGTGTGTGCGTGTGTGTGTGTTTTATTGATCTAGTCTTCTTCTGAGTATTCTGCAGTGGATATTTGTCGTGTTTTACGACGGCTTCGGTAAATCTGTCATGTTTTCACTTCTATGATGCTGTTGTTGGTGGCTGTAATAGGATCTGTTGCCTTCCTCCCAAGGTGGATTATGGGTAATGTATAGCATAGAAAATGCAACTGCAATTTTTCAATTCTAAATTTAATTATAATACAGTAAGTCTGTAGAAGAAAAAAAAGAATTTTAACTGGAGAGATGGTATATAATTAGAGTAAAAAGCGTAATTACTGTAGTGCCCCAACCAGCACCATGCATCCTCACTGGCTGTTTAGACTGTAGTCCCACACCACTTGTTGATTTGATGTCCGTGTACGGGTGCGTGTATACGTCGGTACTGTGCATGGTGTAAATCTGCTTGCCATAAACCTCTCCTGTGTACACTGGTGCCATGCTTGACATAGAGGTGTTGTCCCTGTGATTTTGTGTTTTATTGAAAACCAGCCAACATCTCCAGACGCAGGGCACATTGCTGATAGAGAGCCAAATGCCACAGTTTCCTACTTTTATTTGTAAAGTGTAATATATGTACGTGACCTAAGCGCTACATTTTCGGAGATATTTCGGAACGCTGAACTCTTTTGGAGATTTGTTGCTGAATCTGAATTACACTGTGACTCCTCTTGAAGTTGCCTTTCTAATGATTGTGTCGCTCGCTCTCTCGGGCTGCGTTGAAGGAGGGTCATGTTTAAAAGGCACAGTGTTGCCGCCAGCTGGCTTGAATGTAAAACGAGGCAGACGTGTATTTATTTGTACATATCTATCCCAATGAATGGTGATACTGTGAGCATCTGAGACGGCTCACCTTTCCTGAGCGGAGAAGCTTTTCTTTTCTTTTCTTTTGTTATGATGGAAAGAACTGATACGTGGAGTTTGTCAGTGATATGACTGAAGCGGGACAAGAGATTTATTGTCTATGGGGAATTAAAGACAGCATTTACAGTTTGACAAAGTACAAAAGACACTAGACCAAATGCAAAACAGCCTATACTGCATCCATCAAGCCGTTAATAGCTACAAATCAACATGTTGCTTTCGACTCTACAGAGAAATGGCATTGAAGAATTATAAAGATACATTTTTGTTAATAATTATTACACATGTGTAATTACAGCCTTTGAAATTGATTTATTTAAATATAAGATTTTTCCTTTGGACTTTGGAAATGCTTGAGAAGATGAAGTGCGCCCTCTTGTGACTCTGTAATATCATAGCACATCATCATGTGGTACCATTCATCTAACTGTGCTTGCCACACAACACGATTGGGAGTGAACCTTCGATGTGCTCCGTTCAAATGATTGTATTTCTGTTTCTGTTCTTGACGACAGTCTGCTTAAGCCCTTGTTCAAAAGTCATGTTTGTAAATATTGCTTTACATTCTTTTTGTAAATAAAGCCAACAAATGTTTAATAAAGAGGAAGATGCATAATAATAATAATACATCATACCCTTGAGTAATTCTTCCTACATGATGATGGTTACGGTGTTATGTATGGGCACGTATTGCAAAACGATGAGGACAATTAAGCATAATTTTGGACACAATGTAAGGCTTTGACACAGAAAGTTAAGGCAATTATTTTCTTAATCACTTCAGTGTTTTTGAAACCCCCCTCCTGCTGCCTCCTGAACTTCTCTCCACACACAGTTCAGTTTTCCTTCACATCTCCAGGTTCCACCACTTGAAGTCAAACGGTTCCCTGCGGACGTTGGAGCCGCAGTGCACCTCTCCCAGCAGTTTGTGGTAGGAGGCGAAGTCGTCGATGAACGTGCAGTTGAGGCCCAGGCCCTCCATCAGGGAGCACATCTCCGCCTCCAGGACACAGCGTCCATTCACCTTGGGGCCAAAGGGCTTCGGGATGCCGAGGTTTTTCCCCAAGACGATCATGTTCACCTGGAAACAGATGTGACATGTGCTATCAGCTCCTAGATTGACTTTGAAGGCTTTAATGCCTCTTAAAGTGGAAACAGCCATTGTACTGTAATGATGCAGCTTAGCAATATGTCTGATCACACCATGTCAGGGTAGTAAGCCACGGCTCTGTACTCGGTCTCCTGCTCAAGAGCCGCCTCTAACTTGAAGAGGATTGGCAGGTCGATGATGTCCTCGTCGTCCAGGCCCAGCTCGCGCTTCAGCACATCCCTGTTCCAGTCGATGCAGCTCTGGGAGAGAGCAGGCAGGGGGGGGGGGGGGAGAGAGCAGGGGGGGGGGGGAAAGAGACATTATCCAATGCACATATTGTACAACACACTTTTGCTCAGTACATTGTGCACCCTTAGTCTGTCTCTTGTTAGCACAGGTGGATTAATGCACAGGCTGGCCTCTGCTTCAGCCTAGGGGCCCCACGTGTGCAAGGATTATTTGAAAGAATGTCGAAAAGAAGATATGATCGCGGAGCACAAAAACAAAAGCACAACAGCTGAAAGAACACCCTGACCAAGATCTAATAAAGAAAATCCCTAAAAACGCTAACATGAAAACTGTAAAATATAAATGACCTGTTTTAAATTATATTCAGGCATTATAAGGGGCGTGGCCGCTCTGAGTGACAGTTTGGAACTTGGTAGTGAAAGAAGACAAACTGTCTCTGGAGGATGAATCAGTGTTTGAAGTGTTGATCAGGAGCTTTAATACAAGTGGCCAAGCAGCCGCATGCAAGACTAAGATCAGCAATGCCGAACGTCTGGACTGGACATTGGACTGTAATGAATCCGACTTCCCTACCTGGCTTCCTGATGGATGAATCGCATCAATCATCGTTTGGCTCGATGCCTGGAGAACAATGCTGACTGCATGCTGCCAACTGTCGGGGAGGACTAATGGTCTGGGGCTGTTCATGTCATGTTTCATGGTTTAGACTTAGTCACTTAGTTCCAATGAAGGGAAATCCTAATGTCACAGCACCCTGACCTTACCTACATCTAACACCTTGGGATGAACTGAAACTGACAGGCCAGGCCTTATCGCCCGACATCAGTGCACACTCTCACTAATGCTCATGTGGCTGAATGGGAGCAAATCCCTTCAGCCGGGTTCCAAAATCCCGTGGAAAGCCTTCGCATAGAGTGGAGGCTGTTCTAGCGGCATGTTGACGCACGCAGTTTTGGAACGAGATATAAACAAGATACGAGTGTGAAGTCTGGCTGTCCACATACTTTTTGGCCAAATACTTCGGATTACAACACATCCCCCCCCCCCCCCCCCCCCCCCACCCCCAGCAGGAAGCCACACTGTCTGTTTGTATTTTAACACATTGAACTCGTCTTTAGTCTTCTTTTCTGGATATGAGTCCAACCTTACAATCCCACTCACCTGCACGTAGTTATTCTCCCCTTGGAGCTTTTCATCCTTAAGTATCTCATCCACCGTTATTGGCTGTTCATCTTTCAGACCTATTTGGAAGAGATTTACAGAGTGCTCAGAATGACATGAGATTGTACAATTTTCCACACAATCGTTTTGTTTAAGGCGGGGCCTTACCCTCAAACAGTTTGGCTTGCCCGTGTCCATCGCTCTGTAAGCCTCTGAATAGTTTGTAGCCTGCGTCTGGGCTGGCCAGCAGCAGCCTGAAGCCCTGTGCACAGAAACACAAGAGACAAAGATAACACTGGCTGTCTCATTGTCCCGAGAGCTTATACAATCCCACACAGGCACGCAGGCACGGGGAGGCAGACAAGTAAAACAAACAACAATTAAATATAAATGTATATTTGTCCACTGGTCTGTGCTATAAACGCATTTTCTGTAAGATTCCAATCATTTTTATAGTCAAAATCGCTGACAATGAATACAGGGGGGACTCAACCGGCAACAGCTAGCAGCTCCCTGTGTTCTAACACTTCCTCATACAACTGTTCGTATGATATCTTACGATGTTTGTCAAAGAAAACATTTGGGATAAAATAACGAGTGTCTCTGTTTAAAAGGGAACATTTACCTTTCTGTCAGGTGCAGGAACAAAAGTCATGAATTCATCTACGTGTCCGACGAGGAGCCAGTCAGAGAATAAGGCGATGGGCTCCTGAACCTTCTGAGCCCACAAGAAGTCTTGAACTACTTTGGTCATGTTCCGTCCTTTAGTGGCCCTTAAAAGAAAGAGAGAGATGCAGGTGATGTTAACACATCTTCGGCCACATTTCCTGCGCTACGCTACAAAGTCAGGCGCTCGACAAACTCACGTAGGGAAAGCCACTCCAATGATGATTCTGCCCAGGGGGTAGTTCTTTCCGTTCACACTGACGGGAGGACTAACCTCCAGATTACCGAACGAGTCCAGACTGCTCACATCTTTTTTCTGGGCAATCCTCGTCACATAGCCGAAGTCGGGGCCCTGAGGACATGAAGGCGGTTAAAGCTCACCTGCAGACATGTTTCAAGACGTATGGAAATACTTTGCCACGGCACTATCAGAGCTTCTGCATTTCTGAAAGCAGTTTGTATTTTCAAACACTTGATTTCAAGAGAAATGTTAGTCTCACCAGTAGCTCATGATATGGAAAATCCATGAGCTTTCCATCACGAGGGGAATCCAGGACTACAGGAAACCGGTGATGAGGGGAGTCGATGTAGCCAAACTCCAGCTCGTCCTGAAGAATACATGAGAAGTTATAGTTCTGCTGTCCCTACATGTTTAGTTCTAATCAGGTTTGTATTAACAACTTTACTGATGTTTCATGTAACTTTGGGGTTTTAAATTCATTTTCTTTCTCATGATATGGACGACATGAAATCCTCTGACGTTGCCAGTGTTATTGCAGCGTTTCCAATTCGACTATTTCTGGTACTTTTTGTCAGTTGATGCTTTTTTGAAACATTATTTTATGTGACACATTCAGTTTTCTTACCTGCATCCAGCGATCTCCTCTGTTCACATACTCATGGCAAATCTTAAGCTTGTACCCGCTCTTTGCGACAAGGTTCCTCATTCCTTTAAGGAAGTGGTAGTTGTCAGACGTGCTGACAAGGTCACCGTAAAAGAAGAAGTTTTCATTAAGCAATCGTTTGCAATTGTATTGTCATTTCAAAATACTAATTCATCTAATACTAATACTAATTCATTTTTTGCATCTTCAAATTCTACCAATAACCAACATAAGTCGGATAAAACAAAAATATTAAGAATGATATATGTGGTTTCCCGGCAGGAGGGTCGTTAAGTACGGCACAGATACGGAAACTAGGCATGATTTCCAATGTTATTTTATACTATTTTAATTCTGCTATTTTATACTATTTTCATTCTGCTATTTTATACTATTTTAATTCTGCTATTTTATAATATTTTAATTCTGCTATTTATACTATTTTAATTCTGCTATTTTATATTATTTTAATTCTGCTATTTTATAATATTTTAATTCTGCTATTTATACTATTTTAATTCTGCTATTTTATAATATTTTAATTCTGCTATTTATACTATTTTAATTCTGCTATTTTATATTATTTAAATTCTGCTATTTTATAATATTTTAATTCTGCTATTTATACTATTTTAATTCTGCTATTTTATATTATTTTAATTCTGCTATTTTATAATATTTTAATTCTGCTATTTTATACTATTTTAATTCTGATATTTTAATTCTGCTATTTTATAATATTTTAATTCTGCTATTTTATACTATTTTAATTCTGATATTTTATTTCTGCTATTTTATACTATTTTATTTCTGCTATTTTATACTATTTTAATTCTGATATTTTAATTCTGCTATTTTATACTATTTTAATTCTGATATTTTAATTCTGCTATTTTATACTATATTAATTCTGCTATTTTATAATATTTTTAATGCTACTGCAGACTCATTTACATCAACACTGTGATTATTGTACTGTAAATGCTCTGTCTAATCTTGTACTATGTTTTTGCTGTGAAGCACTTTGGGCTGCAATTCTTGTATGAAAGGTGCCATACAAATAAAGCTTATTATTATTATTATTATTATTATTATTATTATTATTATTATTATTATTATTATTATTATTATTATTATTATTATTATTATTATTATTATTATTATTATATGTAAAACCACAAAGAAAAAGCCTGAATCAAGAGGTTCTTGAGTTAAAATGAAGGGGAAGTTGTAACACTGTAACATACTGTTGACACAGCTATTGTCTCCATCATCTGCTCTTACCTGCAGACAAACACCTCGACAGGCTGGAGGGTGTTGGGTGTCATGATCCACGGTGCCACTCTGAACACGGCTGTGTCTGTGAAAATAGGCGTCTCAGGGAGACCCTGTCAAAAACACGAGAGAGGATGCTGATAAGTAATTTGACTGGGAATCAAATCTACTACAGCAGAAATGTAAACTTAAATGGATCCAACCTTTTGTCTGTCTTTAGTAGACAAATTCACAAAATGTGCCAAGTTATGTTAAAGTTATGTGAAAGTTCATTCTTGACCTTAACCCAGAGCAACAGAGGAAGACTGTGAGGTGTGGTTGAAAGCGCTGAAAAAAGCTATTTGGCGGACCTTGAGTCCAGATTGTTGTCATAAACAGTTATATAGAAAAACAAAAGATGATTAATAATAACAATTAGAAAACTACGTGTTGCATTATGGATGTCATGTCGCAGATCTTACGCTGCAGATGGGCTCTAACAGACTGAGGTGGATGCTGATGAGCCCGTCGAAGTCTTTGTCGGGAAACCTGAGGCCCTCCACATAAAATTTCATCTCTGCCACGCCTCCGACGTAAGGCACTTCCTGGGACAGCACCTCACTGTTCAGCACCAGTGGGTAGTCCTTCACAAAGTAGTTATACAAGAGCTTCTCTGTTGACGCAAGAACAAAATTAACAAGGCTTAATCACTTAAGCCATTCATTTGGAAAAAAGACAAATCTGGAAGAAGTAGAGAGCCGATCTCTGCCAGGTGTGTCTCCCGCTCCTCTCTCAAACAAAAAAGAGATAAACCTCACTCAATTATCCCTCCAGGCTGCCATACAGTCGAGATAATAATAAGCTTTATTTGTATAGCACCTTTCATACAAGAGTTGTAGCCCAAAGCTACAAAGGTTGACAGAATAAGAGCATTTACAGTACAATAATCACAGAGTTGATGTAAATGAGTGTGAAATAGAAAACCACATTCATCACACCATTCTTGTAAATGTTTTAAACTATCAGAGCCATATTTTGAAAGCGTGAGATCAACAGTTGGCACCTGTGGCCTTTCAACTGATGTACTCCCTTTGCCACCCATTATTGACTTTCTTTTGTCAACCTCTCTATTGACCTTTTTAAACGGTTAAACAGAAAGATGGCGACGAAGACAACAAAAACGGGGGTTTATTAATCTCATATCCTTCCTCACTTTAGTGGATCATAACACACCGGGTATAGAATTAATCTGCAAGATGCTCCAGTTCAAAATGAGACCCAACTTTTCTATGGATGTCACGAGATGGCCGAAATGTGGTCTGCAAGCAGTCACGAGGTACGGTTTGTTTTTAAGCCTGGCCGATTGCAGGAAATGCCTTTTGTTACTGAAGCAGATGTCGCTCAAACTCGGCCCCTACCGGCTGGTATAAAATATGTTTTTCAAAAGAGGTTCTTGAGCATAAAGTCATAAATGAAAACAGCGCAGTGCATTTTTTAAAATCTTTACTCACCCAGTGTATTCTTCTTCACTTCAGAGGACGCGGCCATGAAGACTCTGACACTCTCTGCGTCCCCCTGAGAGATGTGCATGGTGAGCTTGTAGCCCTCTGGGAGCTTGGTAGGGCCTCTTGTTCGCAGCACCATGACAGACATGTCCTTCAGATCTGTACGTCCACAAAAGATCATGTTGATGTCGTGCAAATGTGTCGCTCAATCCTGCATACCGTAGATTTTATAAGCCCATGTAGCAGATACTTAAATAAATGTGCTTGAGGTTTTGTTTGTAGTATTAGCCAAGTGATTTACACTATCAATACTTTAATCTGCTGACTTTGCAAAAGCAAATATGAGTCTGCCTTTGAATGCCGGGAACAGTTATGAAAAAAGGGAAGTGAACGGGAAGCCGTAGCTCACCTGACACTTTGGAGACGTGGTCCTGCTCGCTGTCCGGTTTCTTCCAGTAGGTCCGCTCGGAGTCACAGTTGACCAATAGGATGGCTCCATGCCCATTCGAACCCCATTTCCAGGATCCCTGAAAAGTTTCCAACAAACCAGAAGTTTGATGGAAAATTTAAGATGTACACAGTTGATAGAAACACTTTTAAATAATTAATACGCAGCGCTGAGTTTAATCCATAAATAGATTTCATTTGTTATACTTGACATGTTTTATTGTTTATCAGAAAAAGAAACTATCTCCCTCATTAGGAGTCTTCGTACAGTTATCTGACACATTCAAGCTCACCTTATTAGCGTTGTTTTTCTCCACAACACCGTCTCTGTCAGCGTCCACATCCAGAGAGATCTCTGCAGACAGTTTGTTTATGCATTAGCATGGCCCAAATATTCCACATAGTGGTTCATATCACAGTACAGCCTTTGTTGTACTGTGAGACTGTTCACATACATTTATTACCAACATTTCTGCGTATGTAATGTAAATCAACCTGACATCTAAATAAAGACTGTTCCAGGTAATATACGAGTCATGTGTGCATTTTGATGTGCATTTAAAGACACACAACTAATGCTCTGCTGATATGATGCTGGGAAAAAGAACGGTTTAGAGTTAATGGGTTAAATTAATAATTGGATGTTTTTCTTTGCATGTTGTTTCACTTACCAACAGCTGTCAGGTGAAGGATTGCTTTTCCCAAGACCTCTTTATTCTCTCCGTAGTACCGAACAGACAGCTTATAAGACAAAAGGCACACGTCATATAGTTGTATACAATGACTTTTGAAAATTGTGAAATCTGAAAAAAAAAAAAGCATAAATGAATATGTTCAGAAGAAAGGGAGGGGAGTTACAAATATTTCAGGCTGAAGCTCTGAATCATGAAAACTCCTCCGATGACTGCAGACAGTTTAAAGGTCACAGCTTTTTGTTTTAGTGATCTGGTTTCAGGGAAACATTATTGGCACATTGTTTCAGGGAAATTGCCCACGACTTGAATCGTTTTCCTGGATACTCAATAATAAACCACTAACTTCTTGGAAGTTGACTTGATGCTTTGTGACATCTGTTTCACGCAGACCTACTTTACCTTGCCATCATTTTCAGTTTCACTGGCATGGCTCATGCGAATCAGTAGTACTGAGTTTCCGTTGAGAGGGATGGGAGAGAGGTGGCTTGTCTCCTGAGGTGTTGGGGCGATGCTGTGCTGAACATTGGCGGTGCACTTCACAGAGAAGAACTTGGAGCTGGGAGGGGCACTCCTGAGAACAAGTGAAACAGCTTATTTTCGATCCAAGTTGTATGTGTACATGAAACAGACATACTGTAGTTTATTAAACATAGAGTGTGTGTGTGTGTGTGTGTGTGTGTGTGTGTGTGTGTGTGTGTGTGTGTGTGTGTGTGTGTGTGTTACAGGGGAAGAGCATTACGCATGCACGCAAGCCACAAGCTCAAATTTCGTAACAGGTGTACGTGCAGTACCAAGGACCTAGACATTTGATAGTCCGACTATTCTACGACCCGATCTCAAGTGTCAGATGTTTAGCAGTAATATCATTACCACATATGTGTTTAGAAATAGTCACCGTACAGTCACATTGTCAAACTGAACTTAAGGGATAAGATCCAAGCCATAAACATACAGTCTATGGTTAATTATCACCTGCACGTACGTTGAAAGATTTCTCAATCTGTGATGGGGGACAACGTCCACCCTCAAGGCATCAGCAGTCTGAGTGTGTGAAGACCTTCCAGAATAACTGCCATTATTTTCAGTGCACAATTCCCTCCATAACTTCAACGCAGCTCAGCAAGAAAACACCGTCCATAATGTTGTACTAAAAAGACTTTGGAAGATATACACTAACTTAGAACGTCTGAAACTCGTTTACCTGTGTACCTCTTTACTAACATTCCTTTCATGTTAGGACAGGATCTCTTCACAGCTAGTATGTAGAGGAATGATCACAGCTCCCAGCCCCTCTTTAAAAACTAAGTATTGCTATTCTTTGAGATATAAAAACAGGGCCCCGCTACACGACAAGGCCTCTAAAAATATATGCCTTCTCAGTTTCAAATGATATCAGACTTTTAATTTAGGATATTCCAAAAACAAAACCCTCAGAGCCCCCGACACATGCGCCGGGTCTCCCACTCTGCCTTAGTTTCAAGCCTCGCTCTGTTGCGGCGTGGAGGCTGGCATTTGGCTGAACATATTGACTACATTTCTTCGGTAGAACAAAGTCTGTCCTGTTGGACGGTAACAATAGAGGGCTGTTAACAGTCTTCCACTGTACAAAACAAAAGGTTGAGGTCCGCCATCACCAGAATCTGAATACAAATGACATCCTCCCCACAGCTGTATTGATGTGGGCCAACAATGGTATCCCTATACACTCAGTAGCCAGTTCATTAAGTATACATATCTAATGTAGTCTAACATAAAGGTTATAATGTTCTTATAACTGTTTTAACAAAAACGGAGCTCTAACTGTACTATAAATGTATAATGAACTTCATGAAGGTTAGGTAGGATATATTTCAGGACTGTTGTATTGGACTGTATTAGATTTAGATAGGTGTACCTAATAAAATTACAACTGGGAGTATGTTTCATCAAAATGTGCATCTTTTTTTATTCTTTTAAAGGTAAATCAAAAGATTAAATATAAATATATATATTGAATATTAGCTCTGGATGCTAACTATCGTTGACAACTTCACATCATTAAAATAAAACAATAATGAATGAGAAATAACCTACACAATGAAAGTCGCAAACATAACAGCTGTGGTAACCATGGTACTACAATACAATGCAATATTTCAGACCAGAACGTGACTATTTAAAAAAAAATTAATACAAATATTTTCATAATAGAATACATATAACTCCCTAAAATCAGCAAACAATCTGCTTTCTATATTTGTGTGTATGTCTGTGTGTGTGTGTGTGTGTGTGTGTGCACAAGGACAAAAGGTGGAACAATAGCCTACCTGTTGGGGTTCACTTTGAGTCCCGAGCCGACCACACATAACACGCTTGTAGTTTGGTCATAATCTACTCTGAGAGTCCGAGGGTGAATCATGGCTGCAGTCCTGCCGCAGTGTGCGAGGCACTCACACTGGTACTTACAATAAAAGCCTACGATTGTTCCGTTATCAGGAAGCGAGTACACAAGCCGGTGTTGCACACTGTCTGGGCTCAGAGCAACAAACGATAACATAGGCTGCAGGTACCAACGCTCTGAGCCTCTGCGTTCGCTGATTGGTCGGTCAACTACCAATCAGCTATCTCTCTTTGTGTTCCGTATCTCGTGCGCCTCTCTCTGTTGACTCGTCGCCTCATATCTTTTACATCTATTTACTGACTATTTAGCAATGTAAACATGTCCCATTACAAGAGAAAGTCCTTCATGAGAAATCTTATAAGCAAAACTTTTTGTTTTTTATACATATTTAATGAGTAATTGTTGGAGGGAGCCTGAGATCCAAAATGTTCATTTAACGACTGCTTCTCTGTAATTGTTGTGCATTTGATAAAAATAAAAACAAAACTAGAAAAGCGCTATACAAGTCTAATGTATTATTGTTATTATCATCATTATTAAGATAGTACAGAAGGACATTTACATAAAGTAGGCTATTAGAGTAAACATACTCGTTTCTTCCACTGATATATATGAATTCTGTTTAATTAATTCTTAGTTATAATTATTTTATAGTCATAGTCTTGTTTCCCAAACTAGGGGTAGTTATATAGTGCATTATGAGGGCATTCATACACATAATGCTTTCTGATGCACTATATTAACAGTGATAAATCATTATAGATGTTGTAGGAGCCAATTAGCGCTCCTGCTATAAGTAGGAACCAATGTTTGTTGATGGTGGTGTTCCGCCGGAAGGTAAACTGTTTTTGACCACACATACACACACACACACACACACATACACTAGTTGGCTGAGGTAGCGTTTACTCCTTAGGTTAAGTTATTGTGTGTCTGAATGTCAGGTTTTGTTTGCTGATGGGAAAGCTAAGTCAACACGATATAAACAGACTGAGTGTTCAATCTAAAGAGTTTGGAATCGGAATCTATATTCAGCAGGCACGACAACAAGTGCGTCAACTAGAGCAACAAAGCAGAACCCCGGTGGCTTAAAGCGCTGGTTTAGCCTCTACAGATGTGACTTATAACAAATTATAAGTTCATGTGTCTTATGGATGCTCTTGACTAGTTATACAGCTGTCAGGTGAAGGATTGCTTTTCCCAAGACCTCTTTATTCTCTCCGTAGTACCGAACAGACAGCTTATAAGACAAAAGGCACACGTCATATAGTTGTATACAATGACTTTTGAAAATTGTGAAATCTGAAAAAAAAAAAGCATAAATGAATATGTTCAGAAGAAAGGGAAGGGAGTTACAAATATTTCAGGCTGAAGCTCTGAATCATGAAAACTCCTCCGATGACAGACAGTTTAAAGGTCACAGCTTTTTGTTTTAGTGATCTGGTTTCAGGGAAACATTATTGGCACATTGTTTCAGGGAAATTGCCCACGACTTGAATCGTTTTCCTGGATACTCAATAATAAACCACTAACTTGTTGGAAGTTGACTTGATGCTTTGTGACATCTGTTTCACGCAGACCTACTTTACCTTGCCATCATTTTCAGTTTCACTGGCATGGCTCATGCGAATCAGTAGTACTGAGTTTCCGTTGAGAGGGATGGGAGAGAGGTGGCTTGTCTCCTGAGGTGTTGGGGCGATGCTGTGCTGAACATTGGCGGTGCACTTCACAGAGAAGAACTTGGAGCTGGGAGGGGCACTCCTGAGAACAAGTGAAACAGTTATTTTCGATCCAAGTTGTATGTGTACATGAAAGAGACATACTGTAGTTTATTAAACATAGAGAGTGTGTGTGTGTGTGTGTGTGTGTGTGTGTGTGTGTGTGTGTGTGTGTGTGTGTGTGTGTGCGTGAGCACGTGCATGTGTGTGCTTGCGAGAAGGGGGTTTGAAATTAAATTAACTATTACAGTGACTGCATTGTTAGTTGACTGGTTTGTTAGAACATCCCAACTCATCCCATAGAGACAATTAGAGTTTGACTAAATGTATTTATTCCTTTTCACACATTAAACATATAATATAGGTTTTTATACTTTAAGGTTCTGTCACAACAAGTCGATGGTGGACAGGAAACAGGCAAAGCAGGCAGGTCAGGCCAGGCGAGGCAGGGGGAGAGTCAGGTGAGCTGCAGAGGAGGCGTGGCTAACAAGTGAGTGAGGTGAGTGGCACTCTACTAGGCAAGCAAGCCTTAAAGGAACGGAAACTGTGACAGGTTCCCCTTAGAGATGTATTACTTATTACTTTATTTGTCTGATTGTATTGAATTGTTTTGATGAAATGTTTTAATATTCCCCCCCCCCAAAGTAAAGCACTTTCTTTTGAAAGGCATGAATAAAGTGTACATTATTACCACTGTTACTTTAAATATTAATACTTCTGATAATAACATAACCTCTAGGCACATGTAAGCTTTGTTTATTGATTTCAAAGGGGCAGTATTCTTTTGATATGTACATTTTTCAAAATGCATAAAGCGGAGATGCCCACCAGTAACCACAATGATGTGAAATACTAATTCATACTAGGGTAGTTCTGAAAAACTTAAAGTTATCACAAAAAACACATTGGACAAAAATCCAATCAAATTGTTGCAAATGTTTGACAGGCTTAAGTACGGACCAATAGAATCACTGTAAACATGCTGGAAAGGGGCGGGATCTAAGATATTCTATGTCATCAACCTAAGGCGCTTTGTTGTTCTTGCGGGACAGAAAGATGAAGACCGTTACTTTTAATTCGTTGTAAACAACCCGGCGTAAGCAAAGATATCATTTCACATGGTTCAATATAATCAAACTCCAACCAATCGTGGAGTTAAACCGATGTCATCTGTTGAAAAGTTGCGTATTTGTGGGACCAACTCAGCTCGGCGTTGAGCTAGCATTAGCTTCTCCGGGATGAATTCCAGGCACTGAGAAGATGGGGGGAGAAATCTCTGCTGGGATGCCTCACGCAATTTGAAAAAAACAACAACATGTGTTTTACAGTTCCGCCTGGGATCAAGGCACTTTAAAACCTGGAGTATGTGTTTGTTTTAATGATAACAAACTGCAGGAACGATTGGATGGTGGTTTTGTAACAGTTAACGTGCCAGTTTAGCGAGTTAGCCACGTAGCTACGTAGCCCTCAGTAGGAAGACATTTAAAATGGCGGAGGGTTGGCCCATTCCTTCGGCCCTTGTCTTCATGCTGCTGAGTTTGAGTGCCTGGGCTCTTGAGTCTTGTCCCGCTCCTTGCTCGTGTTTAAAGGGACAAGAGGAGGTCAATATTCTGGACTGCAACAGGAAAAGGCTGTCGACGGCTCCCGTAGACCCACCAGATGGGATAACCCAAGTGTAAGTACACAAGGAGTTAGACGCAAATGTGTAGAAGTTACTGAGTGCACCATAACACAACAAAACAACAAACATTTAACACGTAATTTAGCCACTTGACCTTCAATTGACAAGATTTTACTCTGATAAGTTTCTCTATCATTTGTTTTGTTTTAGGACTTAGTTAAATGTTCTTTATTTTAATAACGAACACGTCAGTGGGACATAAAAAAACACATCACATACAACTCATTTATCCAATCATTTTACTTTTAGGTGTTAATTTTGCATTATTTCCACTACTTCTAGTGCAAAATCTCTCCAAAAGCACCACAATTACAGTCTCCTTAATTTCATAAATCTAATCATCACTTCTTTTTTTTTTTAAACTGTTCAAACAAAAATGAACATGATGACCTTCATAATGGTAGCATTTATATCTGGGCTGTTGAATTGGGAGTGTTTTAGCTGGCAACTGAAAGCTGAAGGATTTTAATCTTGATTTAATTATCCCATTTAGCGGAGTCTTTTTTTAAATTGATACTAATGTTATGTTGAATTATTTTGCAGCACCATGAACCACAATGAGCTGACTGTTCTTCCCTTTCTTGGAGATGTTTCATCAAATATCACCTCGCTGTCCTTGTAAGTATAAAATCCTCTTCAGGCTCTCCTTTCACTACTCAGAGAAATACTCTCATTTTGTTTTATGTAAAGGCATGCCTCCTTTTATTTCTTTCTCTCTCCTAAAGAAAGAAATGCAATTAAGCAAATTTTGCACAAATATAAACACAAACATCAGATTTTCTGTAAAGTTGAGAATTGGACATTTTCAAGCTTTTGATGCCTTTATTGTGTCGTGTAGACAAACATACTGAAACCAAAACATTGGTAAGCTACCATTATATATTAGCAACAGATCTAAGTCTTTCCTCACGTTGGTATGTTTTTAGTATACATAATGTCGTAGTAATCCGTGTCATTACGACTTTGAAAACTTAATACCTGTCCTATTGTTTTTATATGATTCAGAGTCCACAATCGGATCTCAGAGCTGTTGATGCATCAGCTGCAGCCATACGTTTCCTTGGAGACATTGGACCTGACATCCAACTCCATTACTGAGCTCACATTTGGATCCTTTCCCTCCATGCAGCTGAAATATCTGTACGTAATCCTCTTCATTTAACCTTTGTTTCTCCATCCAGTAAAAAACAATAAAGCTGTAAGATAGTGACATTTATGGCTCTACAGAGCAAAGCAAAGCAGTGATACACAGTCTGCTCTAATGTTTCTGCACTTTTATCTCAAAGGAATTTGAGTAATAACAAGATCAGCGTCCTCGAGCCCGGCTGCTTTGAAAACATCTCCAGCTCCCTGCTGGTGCTGAAGCTGAACAGGAACAGATTAGCTATGCTGCCGTCCAAAGTCTTCAAACTTCCACAGCTTCAGTTCCTGTAAGTATCGCATGACGTGTTCTGGTGCAACATTTAAATAATTTAACAGTTGCTAGTTGGCAGACAAGGATTTGTTGTAACAACTCTTTTTTTTACTTAAGTAGTTAAGTTAAGTATTCCAGTGGCTCTAGTTTGATTTGGTTATAAATGTCCTTACTGGTCCTTACTCTCATTGTAGTGAAATGAAGCGTAACAAGATCAAGATAGTGGACAGTCTGACATTCAAAGGGATGGACTCACTGCTGTCACTGAAGATGCAGAGGAACGGTGTCACCAAGCTCATGGATGGAGCCTTTTTTGGACTTAACAGCATTGAAGAACTGTAAGTGTGGGGTCGCAGACTCTTCTTTCACAGTGTGTTCGTCTACATCTGTGGAACCATTTTAAAAGACTAATACAGAGGTCTGTAAATGTAGGTGGGGAAAAGACAACAGTAGATGAAACGCACAACTTTTATTCTGTATTTTTCTGCATCTGTCATGATTTGCTGTAGACGTCATGTTGTTAAACTCAGACGAAAGATCCGCACACTGTAGCGAAAGATCCGCACGCTGTAGCGAAAGATCTGCACGCTGTAGCGAAAGATCTGCACGCTGTAGCCAAAGATCCGCACGCTGTAGCCAAAGATCCGCACGCTGTAACCAAAGATCCGCACAAAGATCTGCACGTTGTAGCCAAAGATCCGCACGCTGTAGCCAAAGATCCGCACGCTGTAGCCAAAGATCCGCACGCTGTAGCCAAAGATCCGCACGCTGTAGCCAAAGATCCGCACGCTGTAGCCACAGATCCGCACGCTGTAGCCACAGATCCGCACGCTGTAGCCACAGATCCGCACGCTGTAGCCACAGATCCGCACAGATTGACTTTATGTCAAGTCAATGTCAAATCCCCGCCACAAAGCAGAATAAGCTAAATATACAGACGCCGTCGTATACATCACTCATGATCGCTCTTGCAGATTTGTCAATGCAAAAAAAACAATTGATGTAATTTACAGTTTATTTGCGCTGATGCCATTTTTGTTTATCCGTTCCTCAGGGAGCTGGAGCACAACAACCTGACGGAGGTCAACAAAGGCTGGCTGTATGGACTGCGCATGCTGCGTGTCCTGCGGGTCAGCCAAAATGCTCTCGGCATCATCCGACCAGACGCCTGGGAGTTTTGCCAAAAGCTGGAGGAACTGTGAGTGTGTTTGCTTCATAGCTTAAAAAAAAAATAAAAAATCTCCAAACAGCGAAGAGTCCCCACTTTCTTTCATCAGCCCCGGGCTCTGAAACTCACTCTGTGTGTGCTCAGAGGACTCACTGTTATCTACTGGTGTCTGAAAGCTGATTCACTGCCGCCTTGCCTCCGGTGGACGTGCTGCATAATTGCTTATAACGGTTTTGTGAAACTGCCTAATTTTGGAGTGTTGGAGTTACATTATCATACATGTTAAATAAGGTCAACGTTCAGACTAATCTTTCTCACATTTCCGGTTGTTTTGCGCAGAGACTTGTCCTTCAATCACCTGACGAGACTTGAGGAGACGGCTTTCGTAGGATTAGGTCTCCTGGATAGCCTGAACCTCGGGGAAAACTCCATCAGCCATCTGGGAGAGGGAGTGTTCGGCAGCCTGGCAAGTCTGCGCACCCTGTAAGTGCTGCGCCTCAAAGAAATGCATCTGATATATGCGTTACATGTTTGATCTAACAAGTGTAAATAAGTGCAGTATGTGAAATCTAACCCTCCTGACATGTTCTCGGCTCTGTGCATTCTCACGAAGGCTGCTGACTACAGGAGGTCTGTGTTTGCTTCACTCTTCATGTGTAGTTCTAGTCCTGTCTTCCAATACATTTCCCAAGTCTCTTAGTAGTAGTTTGGAGAAATCACAGTAGAAATTGCCAGTATTTTAAGTCTGCACCCTCTATTCTAGTCTTTGTTGCCTTGTGATCCTGCTTGTCATTAGTCATCTGTTTTAGTCTTACATCAAACCACCCCAATGTGTCATTTCCATAGAATCCTGCTCTCTTAGTTTGGTGTCATCTGTCCTGCCAGTCACTGTGTGCATCCAATGTGCAAACATATGTGAAACCACTAATGTCTAAAGTGAATCTTTGAGAGGGAATATTCTGTTAGTGCTGACTCCATGTGAACATTGTACTGTAGAGAAGGTTGTTGAAATATTGTGGAAGGGAGAGCATAAACTTGCCAGAGGCCCTAGTCTGGGATTTCAGTTTGTTTCATCAGGGATAAATAATATCAACATATTATATGCTTCAGTGTCTACTGAGTACATAAAGGAATGACACGGCAGTCCTGTCAGAAAGTGTGATATTCTCTCTGACTGATCTGTTACAGTAATGTCCTCCTACATGTATGCGCCACATAAAAGTACCACAATACACACTGCTGCGTCTGAGAGTGCTAAAGGTCTGCGGCTTCTCCCCCTTTCCACAGAATCTTAGATTACAGTTCTGATTGAGCAAGTATTCCTTCTTAATCGCACATGCACCTGACAATTTAAGAAGTGTTGATAAGAGAGGAAGTTGTGACTTAATGCTTAAGCCGCTGAGCTGCAACGAGGAAGGAGGGGGGGGGGGGGGGGTCACATTTGGGATCTTAACCATCCCGGGAGCTTTTATGGGAGAGGGTAATTGGAGAGTGCTGAAGTTCTTTCAGAGGTGGCCGGGCATGAGGAGCGAGAAACAAAAGAGCCCATGACCCATCCTGTAAACACAAGGTCTCTTCTGTGTTTCCAGTGGACCCATGAACTGTCCCAGCGCTGAACAGAGCCAATTAATCTCCCCTCATCAGAACAGCGGGGGCAGCGAACTGTAACACACTACGGGAGTATGATGTCTCCGATTGTTAGTCTCCTAACTGAGTCACTGCCACTGACGACCACCGTGGAGACATCGTGTCCTGTGTGGTTTAAAAAGGAAGAAGTTAGCAGTTGGAGTCATCTCACCTTCAGTTTGTGTAAGTGTGTTTAATATCTAAACTATGACGCTTTGTTTTACAGGGATATCCGCAATAATGAAATCTCCTGGGCCATTGAAGACTCCATTGGGATGTTTGTTGGAATGAAGAAGCTGAACACACTGTGAGGACGCTCGGCTTGTACACGCATTGACACATTTTGTATCGACTGGTTTTTTTATTTTTTTACTGAACATCATATAAAATATTTTTGATTTTTACAGAATCATACAGCGGAACAAAATCAAATCGATCACAAAGAAAGCGTTTGAGGGCCTGGAGGAGCTGGAGCACCTGTGAGTAAAGACACACACACACACACACACACACACACACAGACACCCTTGTTGTTGTTGTTGTTGAGTGATTTAAATACAGCAGAAGGCTTTTTTTCCCACCGTCTGTTGTTGTTGTTGTTGTCTTATGCGTGTGAAATGAGATGCCATTTTGATGAAATCACATCAAAGGTGCGTCTAATCCATATTTCTGTCCACTCCGCAGGGACCTGAGCAAGAATGGCATCATGTCGATACACCCCGAGGCGTTGTCCCATATGAAGCTCAAAGTGTTGTGAGTGAACTCTAAATGAATCTCGCAGCTCTCATAAGCACAATTGGAAAGCCGTCATATCCTGTTATTACTTTTGTTTGGGACTGATATAACAATATTGCTTTCATTAAAAAGGAATTATAAAATGATTAAGTAGTACTGCAGCTAAAGGACATGATTACCATTTTAAATTTCCATCCTATATATAGAGGTATGAGGAAGAGGAATGGTTGATCTAGTTGCTTCAGTAATGAATAGATTAGTGCGACTTTACTTTTGGGCCTTTTGTGAAAGTGTCGTTATTGTCTCAGGTTGGACAAGCGGAGACTTTTGACAGCTTTCGAATTGCAGCATCATCATCCGCTTTATGAGGGCAGCTGTCTCCTGCCTGTGAGGAAAGACGTGTGGAAATGATAAGTCTCTTGCCTGTTTGAGGTTTTGATCAGCCCCGTCTCACGAGTGTCTCTCGAGCAGTGGCAGACAAAATGCTCCCGCAGCTGTCAAACTCAGAGAACCGATCATGACAGCCGTCATATCCTGTTATTAATTAGTCTGCTGCTTTTAATAGAATGAAGCACTATTTGCGAGTGGATAAAGTGGCTTTGCCTGATCACTTGCATACAGGAACATAATGGTTACACCCTTGTAATTAAGATTTATTTTAGGATTAAAACATGGTTCTGGAGGCGTTGTTGGCAGGGTTAGGTTAGGGTTTGAAAATGAGAACCCTGGTGTCTGATTTGGACGGTGTTCATGCTTTTAAGATCATTAAATTACCCATTTCTTTCCTATAATGTACTTGATAATTCACAATGGTTTTATATGGCTCTGTATCATTGCATTGTGTTTGTGTGTTTTGTTGTTTGTTGCGTATCTGAACTGTGTGGCATTTTATAAACTAACTGTTCGGTTCAATAACACTTCCCTTGGAGGTTCAGAGGAACAAAACATTTATTTTTCTTTGCAAGGATTCGTCACATATCGCTGCGCGGCCACCAGAACTCTTACAAACATACAGCTACTCTCTCACGCTCAATGTCGCTCAAGCCGCCCTCGATATGCTGTCGGAGATAATAACCCTCTTTATATCACTTGCATATATTGAACCTTCATTTCAAGCAAGCAAATTCAAGTTGGGCTTCTCGAGTAAATCATAAATCCTTTTCTGAAATCATCCGGGAACTCCCCAGATTTATATCAATTTGTTCATCTCGCCACTTTCTGTCTACAGAAGATTCCAACTTGCTTCACAGTGCCTCAACTCATGTGACCTTCATTACCTTTTGTGTCCTCAGTGTCCTGAACACAAGCAGCCTGCTGTGCGACTGCCACATGCAGTGGCTTGGGCCTTGGCTGACTGACAGCCACTTCCAGCATTCTGTCTCTGCTGTCTGTGCTCATCCTGCCAGCCTACTCGCTCACAATGTCCTGTCCATCGGCCCGGAAGAGTTTGTTTGCGGTCAGTCCAATTCTTTTCCTTCACAGTAGAACGTATTAGTTGGTGTAAGCCAGGAAAGATGCATTGACTGCCATGGTGCCTTTCCTGTATTGGCATACTTTATGTTGAACACAAACTAATATCTTACGTTTCAATTTAGAGGTCTGCTGTAAAAAATATATATTGATTTTCTAACTTAGAAAGATGCTGAGGTTCACTCTTTCCATCCTGACTCCTCCACAGATGATTTCCCCAAGCCTCGGATCACAACTCACCCAGAGACTTATGTGGCACTGCGGGGGAACAACGTGACTCTGAGCTGCATTGCCTCCAGCAGCAGCGATTCGCCAATGACCACAGCTTGGCGGAAGGATGGGGAGGTGCTTTATGACGCAGAAGTGCAAAACTACGCCCGTTACCAGGAGGGGGAGTTGATTTACACCACCGTGCTCCACCTCCTCAATGCCAACTTCACTGATGAAGGGCGCTACCAGTGTGTGGTCTCCAATCACTTCGGCGCCAACTACTCCAACAGGGCCAGGCTTACCGTCAACGGTGAGGATGTTCGCCCTGTGTCAAAGAATGTGATCGATGATCGTCAGTGGGGCTCGCGTGTCTTTTACTTTCTTTAAGCTATAAGATGCTGTTCTTGCCAATATACTATACACTAAGTTCTGCTACGGGTCATATCATTTTATATCAGTCCCAGCTTGATTATCCTGCCCTGTTGTCTTTCAGAGCTGCCATCCTTCCTTAAGACTCCCATGGATCTGACCATCCGGACTGGGACTATGGCCAGGCTGGAGTGTGCTGCCGAAGGCCATCCATCACCCCAGATTGCTTGGCAGAAGGACGGAGGAACTGACTTCCCTGCTGCCCGGGAGCGCAGGATGCATGTGATGCCAGATGATGACATCTTCTTTATTGCTCACGTGAAGACTGAAGACATGGGCGTGTACAGCTGTACGGCTCAAAATGCAGCTGGCAGTCTGTCTGCAAACGCTACTCTCACCGTCCTGGGTGAGTCACCCACACGATCAACGGAGCATATTACTGACGTGTTACTACTGGGTCATTTCTGCTGAGTCACTCTGCTCATTTTATGTTTGTCACTCATCACACACCCTTGTTTTTGTGTATCCTCTTCGGCAATTTGAACTAATGACGATGTAAATGAAATCCTTATTGTACCATGTCCGCGGAGAATACTTAAATCTGGCTTGATGGATCATCTCTGATAACAGCTCTTAGCGGTGCTTCTGAGACTTGATTAAAGCGTTGTGCTGGTGTGTAACGACACCACTTTGTGATCAAGTCTTAAACGTTGGCACCTTTTCTCATAACAAACTCGACCTCGTAGACTTCCATCTGAGCAGTTTGGCACAAATGCCACTGGGATAATTCTTATTAAATCAACAGTCAATGAATCCTCTTCTCCTCCAGAAACTCCATTCTTCATGCGGCCGCTGAAAGACAGAACAGTGGCCCGTGGTGAAACTGCCGTGCTCCAGTGTATCGCTGGAGGCAGCCCAGCCCCTCGTCTCAACTGGACCAAAGATGACGGGCCTCTGGTACTCACCGAGCGACACTTCTTTGCTGCAGCCAACCAGCTCCTTATCATAGTTGATGCTGGTCCCGCTGATGGTGGGAAATACACTTGCATCATGTCTAATACTCTGGGAACGGAGCGCGGCCACATCTACCTGAGCGTCTCACCAAACTGTGATACCGGCATGGGGGACGGCTGGACCACCGTGGGCATTGTGGTGATCGTGGTGGTGTGTTGTGTGGTTGGAACATCGCTGGTCTGGGTCATCGTCATCTACCACATGCGCAGGAAAAGCGAGGACTACAGTATCAGCAACACAGGTCAGCAGTTTGGACACATTCCTTATTAGAAGCTTCATGACGTGGGGACGGATCTTTGCTGATTCACAGGACTCGATACCGTGTAACAAAATGTGTCTCCGTCTCTTCCAGATGAGATGAATTTGCCAGCAGACATCCCGAGCTACCTGTCCTCTCAGGGTACTTTGTCAGAGCCGCAGGAAGGCTACAGTAACTCCGAGGCCGGCAGCCACCAGCAGCTCATGCCTCCTCTCTCCAATGGATACGTTCATAAGGGCACAGACGGTGAGTACAAACAACTTAGTCTTTTGGATGATGTTTTTAGTTTTTCTCGTGTTCAGGAACAATCATTTAGTGATATCTAGACAGTGTGTCCCACAGGATTTACTGAGACTATGGTGGCTTCACCTCGGACCATGTAGGGGAAAGTATTCGTCTAGATCTATGAAGAACTTTGTGTTCTTGTAAACAACTTCTGCTTCGTAACATTGTGCTCTATAAACACATATTCAAATCCAACGAGGCCGCCGCATTCTAGGTATTTCATGTAAACGAAGCTTTGGTAATTATGTCATAATCTGGGCTTTCTTGCATAACATAAACACTCAAAGTTCTTCTAGTAATCATCCATGAGCTGCACATGTAATCTCTGCTATCGTCATTATGCACTTGGGTTGGTTTATGTCAGCGCTGTGATCACAAACGTTGTTCTGTTAACGTCGCAAAGATTACACGCTCATTGTGCGACCACCAGAAATTAAAAAGCATAACGATGCACCATCGCTTCTCGTAAGCATCCCCTCTGACATGGAAAAAACCCAACGTGCTTCTTTAAATAAATGCCTATAAAAACAAATGCCGCTTGGATTCGCTTTTGCCCTTTTAGGTTATTGCTTCTGCTTTTGTGAGTCGGATCAGATCGTTGCTCAAATGAGACACTGACTAATTATAATGTATGTCCCAGGTGTGTGTTATGGAGACACAGGCAGCGAGGTGGACACTGAGGGGAATGGCATGTTGCACTGCAGGGTCGGCTCTCTGTTCACTGGCCGTAGCAGCTTCCACCCCGGAGAGCCC